>NW_024083244.1:0-19061 GCF_003009895.1 Hyaena hyaena | reverse complement strand
CGCAGGGCAAGGAACATGAATGGGCTGGGGAAACCTTGTGACGGACCGACCATGTTTCCTAGGAAGGAAGCACCATGGACACCCTCACAAATACTTTCCCATGGGAATTCTGAAGTTCCATGAGCAGTTGGGGGACTATGGGTTTCGTCCATGGACGTGGAAGGCTGAGGCAGGGGGCAGATGCCACATTTTGGGTTGGTGAATGGCACCCTCCAGCAACTTGTTATGCACATACACACACACACATACACACACACGTATACATATACACATATGAATATACAGATGTAATTTTTTTAAAGGAAACATGGAGAAATTCCTCTGATTGGTGGATTTCTAGTTGAGTACAGGCATAATATATGCTTTTTTTTTAAACTCTACTATATGTTTTCTTAATTTATTTTTTTACAAATGGTTTATTGTCTATTTGGTTTCCATAAAACACTCAGTGCTCACCCACAAATGCCCTTCTCCATGGACATCTCCCCCCTCCCCCCACACACCCATCAGTCCTCAGTTTGTTCTCAGTATTCAAGAGTCTTTCCTGGTTTGCCTCGTCCCTTCTCCCCCACTATTTCCCCCCTTCTTCTCCCCCTTGGTGCTCCGGTAAGTTCCTCCTAATCCTCCTATACGTGCAATCAGATGGTATTTGTCTTTCTCTGCCTGACTTATTTCGCTCAGCATAACACCCTCAAGGCCCATCCATGTTGCTACACATGGCCAGATTTCATTTTTTCTTATTTCCATGTAGTATTCCATCGTTTAGTTAAACCACATCTTCTTGATCCATTCGTCTGTTGATGGACACTTAGGCTTTTTCCATGTTTTGGCTACTGTTGAGAGTTCTGCTATGAACATTGGGGTACATGTGCTCCTATGCATCAGCATTCCTGGATCCCTTGGGTCAATTCCTAGCAGTGCTATTGCTGGGTCTAGGGTAGTCCTATTGTTAAGTTTTTGAGGAACATCCACACTCTTTTCCAGAGGTGCTGTACCAGTTTACATTCCTACCAACAGTGTAGTAGGGTGCCCATTTCTCCACATCCTCGCCAGCATCTAGAGTCCTCTGATTTGCTCATTTTAGCCACTCTGACTGGCGTGAGGTGCTATCTCAGTGTCGTTTTGATTTGTAGTTCCCTGATGAGGAGGGATGCTGAGCATCGTTTCATGTGTCTTTTGGCAATCTGGATAGGATGTCTTCTTTGGAAAAGTGTCTGTTCATATCTTCTGCTCATTTCTTCACTGGGTTGTTTGATTTTCTGGTGTGGATTTTGGTGAGTTCCTTATATATTTTGGATATTAACCCTTTGTCTGATACGTCATTTGCAACTATCTTTCCCATTCCGTTCGTTGCCTATTAGTTTTATGGATTGCTTCCTTTGCGGTGCAGAAGCTTTTAATCTTGATGAGGTCCCAACTGTTTATTTTTGCTCTTGATTCTTTTGCTTTTGGGGATGTGGCAAGTAAGAAACTGCTACGGTGGATGTCAAGGAGGTTGTTTCCTGCTTTCTCCTCTAGGGTTTTCATGGTTTCCTGTCTCACATTCAGGTCCTTTATCCATTTTGAGTTCATTTTTGTGTATGGTGTGTGAAAGTGATCTAGTTTCATTCTTTTGTATGTTCCTGTCCACTTCTCCCAACACCATCTGTTAAAGAGGCTGTCTTTTTTCCATTGGATATTCTTTCCTGCTTTGTCAAAGATTAGTTGGTTGTATATAATTGGGTCCAGCTCTGAGTTCTCAATTCTATTCCATTGGTCTATGTGTCTGGTTTTGTTCCAATACCATACTGTCTTGATGATGACAGCTTTGTAGTAGAAGCTAAAGTCTGGGATTGTGATACCTCCCGTTTTGGTTTTATTTTTTAGTATTCCTTTGGCTCTTCGGGGTATTTTGTTGGTCCATTTAAATTTTAGGATAGTTTGCTCTAGCTTTGAGAAGTATGCTGGTGCAATTTTGATTGGAGTTGCATTGAATGTGTAGATTGCTTTGGGTAGTAATGACATTTTAACTGTATTTATTCTTCCTATCCATGAGCATGGAATGTTTTTCCATTTCTTTGTGTCTTCTTCACTTTCCTTCATAAGTTTTCTATAGTTTTCATCATACAGATCTCTTGTATCCTTGGCAAAGTTTATTCCGAGGTATTTTATGGTTTTTTGTGCAATTGTGAATGGAACCAGCTTCTTGATTTCTCTTTCTGTTGCTTCATTGTTGGTGTATAAAAATGCAACCGATTTCTCTACGTTGATTTTGTGCCCTGCAACTTTGCTGAATTCTTGGATCCGTTCCAGTAGGACTCTGGTGGAGTCTGTCGGGTTTTCTATGTAGAGTATCATGTCGTCTGCGAAAAGTGAAAGTTTGACTTCCTCTTTGCCAATTCTGAAGCCTTTGATTTCCTTTTGTTGTCTGATGGCTGATGCTACGACTTTCAGAACTATGTTAAACAGCAGTGGTGAGAGTGGACATCCTTGTCGTGTTCTTGATCTCAGGGGGAAAGCTCTCAGTTTTTCCCCGTTGAGGATGATGTTAGCTGAAGGCTTGTCATAGATGGCTTTATGATGTTTAAGTAGGTTCCTTGTATCCCAACTTTCTCTGGAGTTTTTATTAAGAAGGGATGCTGTATTTTGTCAAATGCTTTTTCTGCATCTATCGACAGGATCATCTGGTTTTTATCTTTTCTTTAGTTGATGTGATGGATCACATTGATTGATTTGCGAATGTTGAACTAGTCCTGTAATCCAGGAATGAATCTCACTTGATCTTGGTGGATGATTCTTCTTATGTGCTGTTGGATTCCATTTGCAAGGATCTTGTTGAGGATTTTTGCATCCGTATTCATCAAGGATATTGGCCTGTAGTTCTCGTTTTCAGCTGGATCTCTGTCAGGCTTGGGAATCAGAGTGATGCTGGCTTCATCAAATGAGTCTGGGAGTTTTCCTTTGCTTTCTATTTTTTGGAATAGCTTGAGAAGAATTGGTATTAGTTCTGTTTTAAACGTCTGGTAGAGGGGCGCCTGTGTGGCTTAGTTGGTTAAGCGTCCGACTTTCGCTTAGGTCATGATCTCGCGGTTCGCGGGTTCGAGCCCCGCGTCGGGCTCTGTGCTGACTGCCAGCTCAGAGCCTGGGGCCTGTTTCAGAGTCTGACTCCCTCTCTCTGACCTTCCCCTGCTCACGCTGTCTGTCTCTCTCTCTCCTAGAAATAAATAAAAAAAAAATAAATGTCTGGTAGAATTCCCCGGGGAAGCCATCTGGTTCTGGACTCTTATTTGTTGGGAGATTTTTGATCACTGATTCAATTTCCTCACTAGTTATGCATCTGTTCACATTTTCTATCTCTTCCCGTGTGAATTTTGGTAGTGAGTGTGCGTTTAGGAATTTGTCCATTGCTTCTAAGTTGTCCAGTTTGTTGGCACATATTTTTTCATAGTATTCCCTGATCATTGCTCGTATTTCTGAGGGGTTGGTTGTAATAAGTCCATTTTCATTCATGATTAGGTCTATTTGGCTGCTCTCTCTTTTCTTTTTGAGAAGCCTGGCTAGAGGTTTGTTAATTTCGTTTGTTTTTCTCAAAAAACCAACTCTTGATTTCATTGATCTATTCATTTTTTCTTTGGTCCCTGCGTTGTTTATTTCAGCTCTGATTTTTACTGTTTCTCTTCTTCTACTGGGGTTAGGGCGTTCTTGTTGCTCTGCCTCTAGTTCCTTTAGGTGAGCTGTTAGGTTTTGGACTTGCGCTTTTTCTAGTTTTTTGAAAGCGGTCTGGAGTGCAATGTACTTTCCTCTTAGGACTGCCTTTGCCGCATCCCATAGATTCTGGATTGTTGTGTTTCCATTTTCATTTGTTTCCACATATTTTTTCATTTCATCCCTAATTGCCTGATTGGCCCATTCATTCTTTAGTAGGGTGTTCTTTAACCTCCATACTTTTGGAGGTTTTCCAGGCTTCTTCCTGTGATTGATTTCAAGTTTCAAAGCAGTATGATCTGACAGTGTGCATGGTATGATCTCAATTCTTTTACATTTATTGAGGGCTGCTTTATGTCCCAGTATGTGACCTATCTTGGAGAATGTGCCATGCGCACTTGAGAAGAAAGTAAATTCCCTGGCCTCAGGATGTAAAGTTCAAAATATATCTGTCAGATCCATCTGGTGCAGTGTGTCTTTCAAGTCCACTTTCTCTTAATGATTTTCTGTCTGGTCGACCTATGCATTGCTGTAAGTGGAGTATTGAAGTCCCCTGCTATTAGCACATTCCTATCTATGAGACTGTTTCTGTTTGTGGTTAATTGTTTTAAATATTTAGGTGCTCCCATATTCGCTGCATAGACATTTATGATTGTTAGTTCTTCCTGATGGATAGACCCTGTAATTATTATGTAATGCCCTTCTTCATCTCTACTTATTGTCTTTAATTTAAATTCCCGTTTGTGTGATATATGTATAGCTACTCCGGCTTTCTTTTGATTTCCAGTAGCATGATATATATTTCTCCATCCCCTTACTTTTTTTTTTAATTTTTAATGTCTTTTATTTATTTCTAGGAGAGAGAGAGAGAGACAGCGCGAGCAGGGGAGGGTCAGAGAGAGAGGGAGTCACAGGCTGAAACAGGCTCCTGGCTCTGAGCTGGCAGTCAGCACAGAGCCCGATGCGGGGCACGAACCCACGAACTGCGAGATCATGACCTAAGCGAAAGTCGGACGCTTAACCGACTAAGCCACCCAGGCGCCCCTCCATCCCCTTACTTTTAATCTGAAGGTATCTTCAAGTCTAAAATGAGTTTCTTGTAGACGGCATAGAGATGGATTTTTTTTTTAATCCATTCTACTACCCTCTGTCTTTTGATTGGAGCATTCAGCCCATTTACATTCAGTGTTGTTATTGAGATATGTGGGTTTAGAGTCTTTGAGTCCTTTGTGGAGTTCATATTTGTGGTGGTGTCTCTGATATCTTTGTTCCTTGCCACATTTCCTTCAGAGCGTCCCCCTCAGGATTTCTTGTAGGGCTGGCTTAATGGTGACAAATTCTCTCAATTTCTGTTTATTTGGGAAGACTTTTATCTCTCCTTCTATTTTGAATGACAGGCTTGCTGGATAGAGGATTCTTGGCTGCATATTTTTTCTGTTCATCACATTGAAGATTTCCTGCCATTCCTTTCTGGCCTGCCACGTTTCAGTACATAGGTGTGTCACTAGTCTGATAGGTTTGCCTTTGTATGTTAGGGCCCTTTTCTCCCTAGCTGCTTTCAAAATTTTCTCTTTGTTCTTATATTTTGCCATTTTTACTATGATATGCCTTGAAGAAGGTCGATTCAAATTACGTCTGGAGGGGTCCTCTGAGCCTCTTGTACTTCAATGTTTACTTCTTTTCTCAGGTTGGGGAAGTTCTCTGCTATAATTTCTTCCAGGACTCCTTCAGCACCTTTCCCTCTCTCTTCCTCTTCTGGGATTCCTATGATTCGGATATTGCGTTTGACCGTGTCGCTGAGCTCTCGAACTCTTCTTTCATGTTCCTGGATCAGTTTGTCTCTTTTTTTGTCAGCTTCTTGTTTTTCTATAATGGTGTCCTCTAAATCACTCATTCTTCTGTCTGCCTATTCAATCCATGCATTGGAGGCCTCTAATTTATTATCTCATTTATCGCTTTTTTTAATTCCTAATGCCTATTTATATTCCCCATTTTGTCTGTAGCCATAGTTTCTTTGATGTCCCTTATGTTTTTTTCAAGCCCAGCTATTAATTTTATGATTATTATTCTAAAATCTTGTTCATTTATGCTGCTTATATCTGTTTTGAGCAGTTCATTAGCTGTCAATTCTTCTGGGAGTTTCTTTGGGGGAGAGCTTTTTCGTTTCGTCATTTTAGTTAGCTTTCCGGCTCTTGTTAGTTTTAAAGACCTGTTATGCTCTCTGCACCTGTGAGCGCTGCTGTATCCAAGAAGACTCTTTGACTATCCAGGGCCTATCCTTTCAGAGAGTTTTCTGAATGGTACCTCCTGGTCTCTCTTGTTGAGACCTTGGTTATTTTGTTTTCCTACTCGTAGTGATATTTGGGCCTCTCCACCATGTGTACTTTGGCTTGTTTCTTGCAGTAGCCCTGGAGAGGAAAACAGACTGACAAACACACAGGGAGCAGGGGCCCACAAACGCACAGACAAATCCGACTAACAGGCAAACCGAGAGGGAAAGTGAAAAAGTTAGGATAAAAGGCGGAGGAGGGAGGGCGAATAATAGAAAATTAGAAAAAAATACATAATAAGGTCAAAAGGAAGAAATAAAAGGAAAAAAGAAGAATACCACTGGGCAAAGAACGGTTTATAGCATATAACCGGATTTCCCAGCTACAATTAAATAGCCGGGTGTGTGTAGTGCTGGTTACAGCGTATAGAGACAGAGAGAGAAGACAGGGCAAGGATGAGGCAAAATTGGAAATAGAAGGAACAGGAAGAAGGGATAAGAAGCTTCTTTCAAAGAGTTAAAGGGTGGAGTATGGTTGGTTAGGTGAGAGAAGGATGCTCGTGGTATCCAGAGAAAGTACATAGTGTAATTACTCCTGAGAGAAAGAGATGAAAAGGTCGGGAGGTGTAGAATTTACATCTACAGAATGGACTAAATGTGTTTGTTTAAGCATGCCGGTGACGAGTTAATCAGGTCAGCGTTTGGGGGAAAAAAAGAAAAAAAAGGAAAAAAGAAAAAGAAAAGAAAAAGAAAAAAAAAGGAAAGTGGGAGGAGGGCAGCTCTTAAGCAGGGATAGGCGTGGTGTGATCCAATGTGTCAGACGGGAGTTCGGCCTTGGTGCTTGTAGGGAGGAGAGTGGCGGCGCTCCACCTCTCTTTTATAGGCGTGTAAACTCGCAGGGCCAGGGGCGCAGCCAAAGATTGTTGAGCTTTTCAACCCAGGCCAGTCCCAGCCTCCAAATCCCAGTCCAAGCGCCCCGCTGAAATTGCCGCAGGCAATCCCATGGCAACCCCCTCAGGGCAATTCCAAGCCTCCTGCCTAGCTCTGGGAGTGGAGCAAGAAGGCCCTGATCCCTTCTCCTCTGGGTCGGGCTGGGGAGCCTGGGCGGGGCGGGGGCGCTGAGCCCGCTGCAGTGAGGAAAACTAGGTCCCTCTGTGTCTCTTCACCCAAAACACGAATTCGCCGGCAAATCTCCCAGATTTTAGCTCTTTGCCTTCCCTCTAGAGTTCCAGCCAGCCAGGAGCGCGGACGCCCGGTGCCTGCGCCTGGCTCCTCCAGGGGTCCAAGCCCACCAGGAGGGCAATGGCGGCAGGCGCGCAGCTTCTCCCAGCCAGCCAGGAGCCAGCACAAAGAAGCAGACCTTGAGCGCAGCCCCTCCGGGGCAGGTTGGAGTGTGGGGGCCTGGTGCGCAGGTATTTTGTGCACAAGGTCTTTCTACGCCCCGAGCGGAGGTTTAGCCCCCGAGCAGAGGTTTTTCTGTTTCAGACTCTCTCCCTTTTTCCCCCCTCTCATTCCCCGCAGAGGAGGATCGCCCCATCCCTCCAATCTCCAGTCCAGGCCCGATTTTATCTTCCCCAGTTCGCACTCACGGTGGAAGTCTTTCTCAGTGGATTCTGCGTCCTTTTTCTCCCAATCTCTTGGGTTCCGTAAGGTTTCCTACGGCTTCCGATCTTTTCCGTGTGAGGCATGGGCTCGAGTGCAAGTATGGAGCTCCCTACTTCCCCGCCATCTTGCCCCTCCCCCCTCATTTGTGATTTTATTGATTTGAGTCCTCTCCTTTTTCTTTCTGATGGGTCTGGTTGTGGCGTTATCAATTTTTTAAAATTCGTTCAAAGAACGACTTCCTTGTTTTATCTATTCTACTTTATTTTTTCATTTCAGTATTCTCAATTTATGCTCTGATCTTTATTATTTCCCTTCCTCTACTGTTTGCGGATTTATTTTTTGTTCTTCTTCCAGCTCCATTAGGTGTACGGTTACGTTGTATCATTGAGACATTTCTTCCTTCTTTAGGAAGTCCTGGAATGCAATATACGTCCCTCTTATGTCTGCTTTGCTGCATCCCAAGGGTTTTGGACTGTTGTGTTTTCATTTTAATTGGCTCCCATGTACTTGTTCATTTCTTCTTTAATTTCTTGGTTAACCTGTTCATTCTTTAGTAGGATTTTCTTTAGTATTCAAGTGTTCGTAGTCTTTCCAAATTTTTTCTGGTGGTTGATTTCAACTTTCATTGCACTGTGATGTGAAAATATGCATGGTATGGAAAAACTGAGAGCTTTCCCCCTGAGATCAGGAACACGACAGGGATGTCCACTCTCACCACTGTTGTTTAACATAGTGCTGGAAGTCCTAGCATCAGCCATCAGAAAACAAAAGGAAATCAAAGGCATCAGAATTGGCAAAGAGGAAGTCAAACTTTCACTCTTCGCAGATGACATGATACTCTACATCGAAAACCCGACAGACTCCACCAGAAGCCTACTAGAACTGATCCAAGAATTCAGCCAAGTTGCAGGGTACAAAATCAACGTACAGAAATCGGTTGCATTTTTATACACCAATAATGAAGCAACAGAAAGAGAAATCAAGAAACTGATCCCATTCACAATTGCACAAAAAACCATAAAATACCTCGGAATAAACCTAACCAAGGATACAAGAGATCTGTATGATGAAAACTATAGAAAACTTATGAAGGAAATTGAAGAAGACACAAAGAAATGGAAAAACATTCCATGCTCATGGATAGGAAGAATAAATATAGTTAAGATGTCATTACTACCTAAAGCACTCTACACATTCAATGCAATTCCAATCAAAATTGCACCAGCATACTTCTCAAAACTAGAACAAACTATCCAAAAATTTGTATGGAACCACAAAAGACCCCGAATAGCCAAAGTAATACTGAAAAATAAAACCAAAACGGGAGGTATCACCATCCCAGACTTCAGCCTCTACTACAAAGCTGTCATCCTCAAGACAGTATGGTATTGGCACAAAAACAGACACATAGACCAATGGAACAGAATTGAGAACTCAGAAGTGGACCCAAAAGTATACAGCCAACTGATCTTTGACAAAGCAGGAAAGAATATCCAATGGAAAAAAGACAGCCTTTTTAACAGATGGTGTTGGGAGAACTGGACAGCAACATGCAGAAGAATGAAACTAGATCATTTTCTCACACCATGCACAAAAATCAACTCAAAATGGATAAAGGACCTGAACGTGAGACAGGAAACTATCAACACCCTAGAGGAGAAAGCAGGAAACAACCTCCTTGACCTCCACCGCAGCAACTTCTTACTTGACACATCCCCAAAAGCAAGGGAATCAAGAGCAAAAATAAACTGTTGGGACCTCATCAAGATTAAAAGCTTCTGCACAGCCAAGGAAACAACCCAGAAAATTAATAGGCAACCAACGGAATGGGAAAAGATAGTTGCAAATGACATATCAGATAAAGGGTTAATATCCAGAATCTATAAGGAACTCACCAAACTACACGCCCGAAAAACAAACAACCCAGTGAAGAAATGGGCAGAAGACATGAACAGACACTTCTCCAAAGAGGACATCCAGATGGCCAACAGACACATGAAACGATGCTCAGCATCCCTCCTCATCAGGGAAATACAAATCAAAACCACACTGAGATACCACCTCACGCCAGTCAGAGTGGCTAAAATGAGCAAATCAGAGAACTCTAGATGCTGGCGAGGATGTGGAGAAACGGGCACCCTCCTACACTGTTGGTGGGAATGTAAACTGGTACAGCCCCTCTGGAAAACAGTGTGGAGGTTCCTCAGGAAACTAACAATAGAACTCCCTTATGACCCAGCAATAGCACTGCTAGGAATTTACCCAAGGGATACAGAAATGCTGAGGCATAGGAGCACATGTACCCCAATGTTCATAGCAGCACTCTCCACAATAGCTAAAACATGGAAAGAGCCTAAGTGTCCATCAACAGATGAATGGATCAAGAAGATGTGGTTTATCTATACCATGGAATACTACATGGCAATAAGAAACAATGAAATCTGGCCACGTGTAGCAACATGGATGGACCTTGAGGGTGTTATGCTGAGCGAAATAAGTCAGGCAGAGAAGGACAAATATCATATGTTTGCACATATAGGAGGATTAGGAGGAACTTCACTGAGGAACAAGGGGGAGAAGAAGGGGGGAAATGTTGGGGGAAAGGGAGAGAGGCAAACCATGAGAGACTTTTGAATCCTGACAAATACTGAGGACTGATGGATGTGGGGGGGAGGGGGGATGGGCATGGAGGAGGACACTTGTGGGGATGAGCACTGAGTGTTATGTGGAAACTAATTTGACAATAAACTATTTGTTAAAAAAAAAAAAGAAAATATGCATGGTATGATCTCAGTCTTTTTATACTTGTTGAGGTCTGATTTGTGATGCAGTATGTGACCAATTCTGGAGAATGTTCTGTGGGCGCACTCAAAAAGAATGTGTATTCTGCTGCTTTAGGATGAAATGTTCTGTATATCTCTGTTAAGTCTATCTGGTCCAGTGTGTCATTCAAAGCCATTGTTTCCTTGTTGATTTTCTGCTCAGATGATCTGTCCATTGCTATAAGTGGGGTATTAAAGCCACCTACTATTATTGTGTTCTTATCAATGAGTTTCTTTATGTTTGTGATTAATTGATTTATATATTTGGTTGCCATCAGTTTGGGGGCATAAATATTTCAATTGCTAGACCTTCTTGGTGGACAGATCTCTAAATTAAGTTATAATGCCCTTCTTCATCTCTTCTTAAAGTGTTTTAAAATCTGGTTTGTCTGATCTCTGTATGGCCATTCTGGCTTTCTTATGATGTCCATTAGCATGTGAGATGGCTCGCCACGCCCTCACTTTCAATCTGCAGGTGTCTTCACGTCTAAAATGAGTCTCTTATAGACAGCATATAGTTGGATATGGGTTTTTTTTTCTTTTTTAATCCATTATGACACTCTATGTCCCTGTCCGAGCCATGAGGAAGAGCATGCCTGAGCCAGGGGCAGCCAGGCCCTTACCTGCCTGGGCTCCAGCAGCTTCCTTTGCAGGACAGGAGGCCATACCACTTCTTCCCTCTATTGGGAGCAAGGAGAGCACTGGGCGTTATGAGTAGTGGAGGACCAGGGCTGCCTGGGGAAAGGCGGGGCCAACAGCACCTTTGGAGCTTTGGGCCAACAGCTCCCTCCTCTAGGAGGCCTTGGAAATTCATCTTTGTTTCCTTGAGGAAGCTTTCCCATGTTGTTCCTTGTGTTAGAATGTTTCAGGAACTTTGAAGGCTCACTGTGTGAGTGGCATCCATGCCACAGTTCTTTAAACTTCTCCAGTTCAAGAGTCAGAGTTGTGCCTTTGGTACAATGAGCTGGGAACCTTCCATTCTCATTTGGGATCCAGAAGGGAATCATGGTGCCCGGGTAGGCACACGGATGTCTTGGAAACGTGGAAGACCTTGGCAATAACATCCCAGAGTCACGTAAGCGAGAAATAAATGCCAGAGGCAGTTTTTCTTTCTGGCTGCTTCTCACCCCTTCTCTCCTATGTCTTTGTGTATGAGTGACATAACTATGCATGTGCCAGCATTGGCTCGACGCTCCAAGAAAGGAAGAGCCACTCGATCTGGGCACAGAGGACCCCTGCTCACAGGCTCACTGGTTGCCAGACATTCTCTGAGCTCTTCTCACTCTCGGAAGGGCCCTGTGTTAGCAGTGAGGACCCTAGGTGAGGCAGTACACACCCCACGCACAGATGACTGTCTAGCAGCCAAGGTCCCCAAGGGAAGTCAGGGAGGGGTCCCGGAGAGGAGCAGAACAGGTGAGAGAAGGTTGAGAGGGTGGGCTCAAGGGGCAAACTGGCCAGGGGTCTCTGATCAGTGCCATGCCTTCTGGGCAGCTGATCACAGTGAAACGGGGAGGGGACAGTGGCCACACTGCACTCTCTGCCTCCTTCTCTGGAGAGTCGAGGAGTGAGAGTCTGGGTCTGAGGCGCAAAGAGTCAGGTGTGCAGAGGGTGGGACCCTGGCCAGAGCCTGCCAGACTCAAGGTGAAGATCCCGGGGAGCATGTATTGTATGGAGACCCCCTCCCCCATCCACCGGTCTACCCCCGGATCCCAACACCAATCGATGCTGATGGCGCCTGAGGACCCCTGGCCACAGGATCCGGACTTGGCATCCACCCACGTCTGCCCCGCAGTCAAGGATGAGAATGGTGGTGCCCCTGGTCTGGGACGCCCGATTAGATTCCGCTGAAGGAAGGGGCCCAGGCCCTGCAGCCAGTCATGCAGGTAGGCCCGTCAGAGAGAAGGGTGGGCCTCCTACCCCGGAATCCAGGTCAGCCCTGCGGGCAGCGGGGAGACACCCTGACAGGGTCGTGAGATTCAGCCCCTCTCCCAGCAGGACTAAGGGTGGTGGACCCAGGGCCGCAGGAGTCCGGCCCAGGATCTTCCTGGAGGGGTGTCAGAACCTGAGAGTCAACGGTGGGGCCCGTCCCACCCGGGGAAAAGCGATCGGCCCCTGCCATAGCCCTGGGGACCCTGGAGAAGGTGGCAGCTGGCCCTGTCTAGTCAGCCGTGCCTCTGGGGTGTGAGGGAGCCGAGGACCTTGGGTTGAGGGGCAGGATCCCAGGTCACAAAAGGGAGAGGGCACGAGTAGGACCAGGGAGTCCAGGTTGCGGTCAGGGTAAGACTGAGGAACTCAGGACCCCATGACACAGAGACGGGACCTCTCAGAGTTTGGGCCCTGGCATCCTTCCAGGAAGGGGCCTGGGCAGGATGTGGATTCATGGTGATGAGTCGGCCAGACTTCCACAGCCAGGTCTCAGAGACATAGGGTGAGGGCCTCGACACCTCAGGTCCGCAGAGGGCAGGCCCCGGTCCTGTGGAGATGCCTGGTGAGGATGCAGATGGAGGACGGAAGAAGCCTGGACCTCACACCAGAGTGAGTCCGGGCAGGCCCCCAAGTGGGATGGGGACACTGGGCGAGACTGGATTCATGCATCTGGGTCTCAGGTGGGCAGGGCTACGGAGAGGGGGCGGGGTCTTGGGGTCTGACAAGTGAACTGGGGAAGAATGGGTACCTGCTATCTGTTAGGAGCAGCCGCTCAGGTGGGCAGAGGGGAGAGGGGTCCAGGTGCTATCAGGGCCCAGCCCAGAGCTAGGAAGTCAGTCCCTGGTGCAGGCCCGGGGAGGCCCTTCATGCATCGGGAGGCCAGGGGTGATGGACAGCTAAGGGTGATGGGTGTCCGGTCACTTTGCCTGGGCCATGCTTCCCAGAGAACTTCGGACCCGGTCTGTGGGGCACGAGGTCCTGTCCTCAGCGTGCATGTGCACGGGTCATCCCTGGGGTGCAGGTGGCCACCAAAGCAACACTGAGGGAAGGACCCTGGCCCTCGGAACAGAGGCCATGGACCTGATGGCTACCCCTAGTGGCAGCCTAGGGACGCCCCTATGGGAATGAGGCCCCGTGGGATGATGGGACTTCTGCATCCGGGTCTCAAAAGACTGTCTGGAATGGGAAGTCGGCTTCCTTGGTGTCTTGAGAGCAGTGGGTCGCCTCCGGTAGGCAGCAGGAAGGGCCTAGAGCCTACTAGGTTTCAGGGTGAGGACCAGAAGGGAGGACTGAGGGAATCAGTTCAGTCGGTGGGGGGGGGGCGGTGGCCACAGGGAGGGGAGACGATGAAGACGATGGGAGGTATGTGGGACTTCGGAATACTGGTTTGAGGACACTGGCCCCGCGGGGGTGGGGGGCAGTGGGAGGGAGGGGCTTGGTGTCTAGCAGCAGAGCCTCGAATCTGGTCAGCAGCGGGAACGCCCTGGAGTCTATCTACTAGGCTCCAAGGTGAGGACCAGAGGGAGGATCGAGGAACCCGGGACCCAGAAGGGAATCAGTAAGGTGAGGCGTGGGGGCGGGTTGAGAGGGTAGAGGCCTCAGGGTGGGGCGACGACGACGAAGTGAGGCACGTGGCGACTTCCGCTCTGGGTCCCAGTCAGACTGAGAACTTGTGTGTGAGGAGCAGACCTCGGGCGGCAGAGCCTGAGGCTCAGGCCGTCCAGGGAGTCTGGATGGGGATGAGAGGATAGGGCTGAGGGACCCCAAGGAACCCATCTCAGAAGCTGCCGTCAGTCCCAGGACTTTGTGGACTTTGAGGCCTCATTTGACCTAACAATCCTTGCCCATGCTTCTCATGGGGGGAGAGGGGAGGGCTTCGTTGAGAGGCAGCGGGCCTGGGGACGGCATTCAAAGGCCTGCGGGGGTGCTGTGGCTCCTCCGGAGATCCCTGCGGGAGGACTGCGGGAGGCACCTTGCTTGGACTCCAGCACAGGGGCAGCCCTCTGAGAGCCGCCCCCGCGGGGGGCCCTGGGACCCCGGGGCAAGGCCTGTCAGGCTGAGCCCCTCTGCCTTTCCAGTCGCGGGGTCTCAGCGAGGGGAGGCCTGGGTGTGAGGGCCTGAACCCAGGTCAGCTGAGGAAGGATGCCGTGGTCTGGTCAGGGTGGAGGTGGGAAACAAAGAGACGCCTCCCAGTCCAGGAAACCTACGACCAGTCCTGCCCTGCAGCTCATGTCAGCCTTGGGGGGGACCCAGGCTGGGTGGGTGGACTGATTTCTCCTTCTGTTTTCTAAATTTTTTTAAATGTTTTATTTATTTTTTGAGGGAGAGAGAGAGAGAGAGAGATACAACAGGAGCAGGGGAGGGTCAGAGAGAGAGGGAGATACAGAGTATGAATAGAGGCTCCAGGCTCTGAGCTGTCAGCACAGAGCCCGATGCGGGGCTCGAACCCACGAACCGTCAGTTCATGTCCTGAGCCGAAGTCGGATGCTTAATCGACTGAGCCACCCAGGTGTCCTTCTCTTGATATATTCTTCTAGGGTCTTTTAGAGAAGAGGAATTGGCTTAAGGAGGTTGGCCTAAGGGCCACACCGGGAGTCCTCAGAGGCCCCCAGGGGATCCAGGCAAAGACTGAGAGGGGCACCCATTCCAGCACTGGTGGAAGCCAGGATGTAGCCATCCTTCCTGGTGGACCTTTGGCAGGTGTGTCCAGATGTGCCCCCCGCCCCACCTGTCTTCGGGTGTTCCAGTCTCAGGGCTGTGTGGTCTGGTCCTGAGACTTTTGCCTCAGGCCGGCAGAGCAGCGGGGCCCAGGCCCTGCCAGGGACCATAGCAGTCAGTAGAGAGGCCAAATAGGGGAAGGCCCTGGCCGGATTTATGGGGCACCGCACAGAGTGCGGCTCAGAATCTCCTGGCAGCACTGGGGGCTGTGGGGCGTGGGCCCAGGGTGGTGTTTAGAGCCTGCGCCACCCCCTGAGGTGCCCCCTCCCTCCCTCTTCCAGGGGCTACCAGCTCTGGAGTCGAGGCCTTCGTCTGAGGCAGGGGGCCTGAGGTCACAGAGCAGAGGAGGTGCCGACTGGTGCCGGCCAGTTGTCAAGGCGAGGTGCATGCTGTGCGTGTGGAGCTGGGGGCTCACCCATCCCATCCCAGAGGGGGCCCCTAGGCCCCCAACCCCAACACGGCCCCGCTCTCAGGCCCGGGACCTCGGGCTCTCTGGGCTGGGCTGCCCCCTGAAGACCCCTCTCATCTTTCTTCAGGTTCTCACAAACATCATGCCCCTGCCTCAGAGGAGTGAGCTCTGCAAGCTTGAGGAAGAGCCAAGAGAGTCCCCGCTGCCATGGGATGCAAGGCTGTGGGAGGGGGAGGAGGAGGAGGAGAAAGAGGAGGAGGAAGAGGAGGTGGAGGAAATGGAAGAGGAGGAAGTGGAGGTTGAGGTGGAGGTTGTGAAGGTGGAGGACGTGGAGGAGGAGGAGCAGGTGGCACAATGTGCCCGAGCGTCAGAGGAGTGAGCTCTTGAAGCTTGAGGAAGAACCAAGAGACGCCCTGTTCCTGTTGGATGCACTGCTGTGGGAGGGGAGGACAAGGAGGAGGCACCATCTCTTCCTTTAGCCATTCTTTACTGGTGGGATTATTAGTCATGACATATTTATTTTTCCTTCATCCAAGAATGTCTCGATTTCCCTTTCACGCTTGAAGAATTTTTTATTTATTTATTTATTTATTTATTTTTTGCCGGATATCTAATTTGGAGTTCACAGTTCTTTTCTTTCAGTACTTGTAAAATGTTAGGCCACTTCCTTCTGCACCCCGTGGTTCCTGAAGCGAAATCCCCTTTGTTTTGAATTGATATTTCCCTATGATTTTTTTCTTTGTCGTTTAGTTTTTGGAAGTTTCATCATGAAGTGTCTTGGTGTGAATTTCTTTGGATTTTTTCTTGTTTGTGATGATCTCACATTCTTGTGTAGGTTTACCGTTTTGCCAAATTTTGAAGATTTTTAGCTATTATTTCTTTGGCTAACGTTTCAGTCTCACTCTCTTCTCTTCTTCTGGGTCCCTGAAAGTCTCATTCTCCTTTTTTAGTTTATTTTCTTTCTGTTCAGATTGGCTGAATTGCATTCATATGTCCTCAAGTTCACTCAATCTATCTTCTCTCATCTCAATCCTACTGATTGCCCATTCAGTAAGTCATTTTATTTTTATTACTGTACTTTCCAGTTTTATAATTTCCACTTGTTCTTTTGTTATAATTTCTATTTCTTTGTTGAGATTTTCTATTTCATTAATTTCTTTCAGGAGTATTTGTAATTGTTTGTTGAGCTGACACCACCCCTGTGAGAAAATGTGAGCATGCTTGGACCCTTGACCCCTCTGGGCTGAGGAATCAGGGCATGGCCATGTGCTTACATAAGGCTGGGAGTGAGGGGACGTGGAATATCAACTTTCTGATTTGCTTGGCTGAAACCACAGGGCGAGGATGGCATTTCTGTTGGAGTTGGCTGATTTGGGGTAGGGAATTGTAAGAAACTTTTCTCTCATTGAGGCTCCCTTTCCACAGTCTTTTGACTAGTGGGAAAAGGCTATTATTATTATTATTATTATTATTATTATTGCCACATTATCATCATCATCATCATCATCATCATCATCATCATCATCATCATCCTGATCCTGTTGGTGTACCATCTTGCCACAAGACTGCCCCTGGTATTAAAGTGTTGGTTAAGTCTAGGTCTTGAATTGCACATCTGACTCAAGTAACCCTTATAAACATTACTTATTTGGGATCCAGAAGTGAATCACGGTGCCTGGGCTGGGCACAGGGATGTCTTGGAAACGAGGAAGATCTTTGCAGTAATGCGCCGGGTCAAGAAAGCACGAAATAAGCGCCAGATGCCGTTTGTTCGTTCTGGCTTTTTCTTACCTCTTCTCTCCTGTGTCTCTGTGTACAAGTGACATAGCGATGTGTGTGCCTGCATTGGCTCGATGCTTCGAGAAAGGAGGAGCCAGCCACTCGATCTGGGCACAGAGGACCCCAGCTCACAGGCTCACTGGTTGCCAGACATTTACTGAGCTCTGCTCCCTCTCGGAAGGGCCCTGTGTTAGCAGTGAGGACCCTAGGAGAGGTAGGACATGCCCCACCGATAGATGACTGGGTAGAGCCACAGTCCCCACAGGAAGGCATGGAGGGATCCTGGAGTGGAGCAGAATAAGTGAAAGAAGGTTGAGGGGGTGGGGCTCCAGGAGCAAGCTCTGCAGTGGAGATGGCCCACCCGAGCCAGACTGGCCAGGGGTCTCTGGTCAGTGCCATGCCTTGTGGGCAGCGGATCACCATGAAACAGGGAGGGGAGAGTGGCCACACTGCACTCTCTGCCTCCTTCTCCAGAGAGTTGAGGAGTGAGGGTCTGGGTCTGAGGCAAAAAGAGTCAGGTTTGCAGAGGGTAGGGCCCTAGCCAGAGCCTGCCAGAGTCGAGGTGAAGATCCCGGGCAGCATGGACTCTGCATAAAGCCTACCTTTGGATCCCATCTCACATCAATGCTGATGGTGCCTGTGGACACCTGGCCACAGGGTCCGGATGTGATGTCCACGCACGTCTGCCCCGCAGTCAGGGGTGACTGAGGTGGGGCCCTCAGGTCTGGGATGCCGGAATCAGGTCAACCGAGGGAAGAGGCCCAAGTCCAGCAGCCAGGCGTGCACGTGGCCTGTGAGGCGGCACAGCGGGCCCCCTAGCTCAGAATTCAGACCAGCCCTGGTGGCAGCCTGGAGAGACCCTGACAGGTTCCTCAGGCAGAGCCCCTCTACCAGCAGGGCTAAGGGTGGTGGATATGGGGTCCCAGAGGGATGCGTCCAGGCTTTTCCTGGAGCGAGTGTCGGGACCTGAGGGTCAACGGTGGGGCCCACCCCACCCTGGAGAGAGGCGATCAGCCTCTGCCGTGGCCCTGGGTTCCCTGGAGAATGTGGCCACTGGCCACCTCCTGTCAACTGTGCCTCGGGTGTCCAAGGGAGCTGAGGACCTTGGGGTGAGGGGCAGGATCTTGGGTCGTGAAAGGGCAGGGGCATGGGCTGTGCCAGGGAGTCCAGGTTGGGGTCGGAGGGAAGACTGAGTGATTTGGGCCCCCATGACACAAGAGGGGACCTCTCAGAGTTCAGGCCCTGGCACCCTTCCAGGAAGGGCCCTGGGAGGGATGGGGACTCATGGTAGCAAGCAGGGCTGGGCTTCCACTGCCGGGTCTCAGAGACACGGGGTGGGGGCCTTGACACCTCAGGTCCACAGAGGGCAGGCCCGGGTCCTGTGGAGATGCCTGTTCAGGATGCAGAGGGAGGACAGAAGGAGCCTGGACCCCACAACAGAGTCAGTCCGGCAGGCACTTGGGCGGGATGGGGACACTCGGTGAGACTGGACTCAGGCATCTGGATCTCAGAGATCCGGAGCCTCAGAGTGGGGGACAGGGGTGGGGGCTGTTCGAGGAGTTGCACATGGGAGGTGTGGAGGAAGGGGGACCCACTGTCTGTCAGGAGCAGCCGCTCGGGTGGGCAGAGGGGAGGAGGGCCCAGGTGCTGTGAGGAGACAAGGCCCACCCGAGCCCAGAGAGAGGAAGTCAGTACCTGCCTCAGGCCCAGGGAGCCTCTGCATCGGGTGGCCAGAGGTGGCAGGCATTTGGTCATTGTGCCTGGGCCGTGCATCGCAGAGACCGGGAGATCCCGGTCTGAGGGGCAGGAGCTGGGATCCACATCGGGCACCCGCATTGGCTGTCACTGG
>NW_024083243.1:0-19087 GCF_003009895.1 Hyaena hyaena | reverse complement strand
CATCAGGGAAATACACATCAAAACCACACTGAGATACCCCCTCACACCAGTCAGAGTGGCTAAAATGAGCAAATCAGAGAACTCTAGATGCTGGCGAGGATGTGGAGAAACGGGCACCCTCCTACACTGTTGGTGGGAATGTGAACTGGTGCAGCCCCTCTGGAAAACAGTGTGGAGGTCCCTCAGGAAACTAACAATAGAACCCCCTATGAACCAGCAATAGCACTGCTAGGAATTTACCCAAGGGATACAGAAATGCTGATGCATAGGAGCACATGGACCCCAATGTTGTAGCAGCACTCTCCACAATAGCCAAAACATGGAAAGAGCCTAAGTGTCCATCAACGGATGAATGGATCAAGAAGATGTGCTTTATCTATACGATGGAATACTACATGGCAATGAGAAACAATGAAATCTGGCCATGGGTAGCAACATGGATGGACCTTGAGGGTGTTATGCTGAGCGAAATAAGTCAGGCACAGAAGGACAAATATCATATGTTTGCACGTATAGGAGGATTAGGAGGAACTTACCGGAGGACCAAGGGGGCGAAGAAGGGGGGAAATACTGGGGGAGAGGCAGGGAGGCAAAACATGAGAGACTCTTGAATGGTGAGAACAAAATGAGGACGGATGTGTTGGGGGGGAGGGGGGAGATGGGCATGGAGGGGGTCACTTGTGGGGATGAGCAGTGGGTGTTATATGGAAACCAACTTGACAATAAAGTATTTGTAAAATAAATAAATAAATAAATGAATAAATAAATAGCTGGGTGTATGTAGTGCTGTTGGAATAGCATATACAAAGAGAGAAATGACAGGGTGGGGAGGAAGCGAAATTGGAAATTTAATGATCAGGCAGGACTAAGAGTCTTATTTCAAAGAGAGAAAGAGTGGAATATGGTTGGAGAGGAAGCGAAAGAAATGATGATGATGCTACTCAAAGAAACTATATAGTCTAATTAATCCAGAGAGAAATATAAAAAGATAGTGGTGGAGGTGTAGAATTTATGTCTAGAGAATGGATTAAATGTGACTGTTTAAGCAAGCCTGTGATCTGAATTAATCAGGGTAGTGCATCCATGTTGGTCTTGCCCAGGCTCTGGTAAAAAACAAAAGAAAAAAAAAAGAAAAAAATGAAGAAGAGGGCAGCTCTCTAGCAGGGATCGGATCACTCTTTTGGGTGTGATCTCCCTGTGCCTGGGGCAAATCCAAGGTGGGCTGTGCTCTATATCCCAAGCCAGGCCTCGTTTCCGGAAATCAGTTCTCATGCCCCATTGCCATTGCCCAAAATATAAACTGGCAGGCGAGTCCCTCAGAGTAGTTTCAAGCCTCTCGCCTGCCTTCCCCTTGGAAATAGAGCTGGAAGCCGCTGCTCGTGTACCCTTCAGGTTGAGCTGGCAAGCAAGGAGCTGTTTCACCTGGGTAGCCTGGAGCGATTGCATTCCACCTAGGGTCAGCTGAACATCAGGAGACCCGGTCTCCCGTCGCCAGAAATACAAACTCACAGGCGAGTCCCTCAGAGCCATTTCAAGTCTCTCGCCTTCCTGTTGTGGATCGAGCCAAGCCAGAAGCACAAGGGGGCAGCTTCAGGCGCCGCTGTCCCCTCCATGTTGGGCTGGCGAGCAAGGAGTAGTTTCACCTGGGGTTTCCTGGGACGAGTGTGTCCCGCCTAGGGTCAGCTGGACAGCAGGGAACTGAGTTCCTCTGTGTCCCGTCGCCGGAAATATAAACTCGTGGACGAGTCCCTCAAAGCTGTTTCAAGCCTCTCACCTCCCCTCTGGGGATCCAGCTGAGCCAGAAGCACAAAGGCGCGTCTGCTGCCTCCCCTCCAGATTGAGCTGGTGGGCCGGAAGCAGTTTTACCCGGGGTCGCCTGGGATGCTGGACAGCATGAAACTGGATCCCTCTGTGTCCTGAGTGGAGGTTTTTCTCTTCTCCAGTGACAGGGACAGTGTCTTGAGTTTCTGCCACTCTTTCTTTTTTCCCCTGGACTCACCACAGCTCCCAGCAAAGGGAGATCCCCCCCCCCTCCCTCTGTATCTCTGATCCTGGCCTGATTTTATTTTCCCTAGTTTGCACTCGTGCTATAAGGTTTTCTCAGTGGACTGTCTCCTTTTCCTCCCAAACTCATAGATTTTGTAAAGGTTCCTATGACTTCAGGCCTTCTCCATTTGAGAGATGGGGGCGAGTGAAATGTATGGAGCTCCCTACTTCTCCACCATTTTGCCTCCTCCCTTTAATGTTTATTTTTGAGAGAGAGAGAGAGAGAGAGAGAGAGAGAGAGTACCCCTTAGCAGAGTAGAAGCACAGAGAGAGGGAGACAAATAATCCAAAACAAGCTCTGCAATATCAGGCCTCATACGTGGCTTGAAGCCACAAATCATGAGACCATGACCTAAGCCAAAGTCGGATGCTCAATGGACTGAGCCATGTAGGTGCCTTCAATCATTTATTTTTTTTAAGTTTTTATTTATTTTTGAGAAATAGAAAGAGAATGCAAGTGTTGGAGGGGCAGAAGGGTAGGGGGAAGAGTAATTATTGATGCATATGTATTTAGTGCCATTGTATTACTTGTTTTGTCATTATTACTGGAGTTTTTCCTCTGTTACCTTCTTGTCTTTGTCACTTTTGTTCTTTCCCTTCCACTCAAAGAGTCCTTTTAATATTTCTTGCAGGGCTAGTTTAGTGCACATGAACTTCCTTAGTTTTTGTTTGTGTGGGAAACTATCTCTCCTTCTATTATGAATGATATGCTTTGGGTAGAGTATTCTTGGCTGCAGATTTGTCCCATTCAGCATGTTGAACAACATATCATGTCACTCCCATTTTGCGTGCCAAGTTTCTGTAGAAAGATCTGCTGCAAATATTATTGGTTTTTCCTTGTAAGTTTAAGACTTCTTTTGCTCCTTTTAGGGTTTTTTTCTTTATCACTATATTTTCAAAATATGATTAGAATATGACGTGGTTTTGGCCTGTTTTTGTGATTTTGATAAGAGTTCTCTGTGCTTCCTGGATCCGGATCTCTGTTTCCTACCCCAGATTAGGAAAGTTTTCAGGTATTAGTTCCTCAAATTATCTTTCTTCCCCCTTTTCTCTCTCTTCTTCTGAGACTCCTGTAATGTGAATGTTACTACATTTGATGGAGTCAAAGGCTTCCATAAGTCTATTCTTTTGTTCCAAAATTCTTCCTTCTCTTTTTAGTTCAGCATCAGTATTTTCCAGTATTTTGTCTTCTACATTATTAATTCATTCCTCTGCTTCTTCCAGCCTTGTGCTCATTGCATTAAGCCTGTATCCAATCTCAGTTATTGTACTCATCATCTCTGATTGATATTTTAACCCTTCAATCTCATTGGTAAGAGTCTTACTGAAACCTTCCATTCTATCTCAGATCCAGCTAGTATCCTTGTAATTGTTGCTTTAAAGTATCAATCAGGTATATTACTTATATATGTTTTACTTAGACATCAGGGAGTGATCTCATCTTGTTGTTTTATCTGAGATGAATTCCTCTGTCTTAGCATTTTGTCTCAGTCTATGCCTTCTTTTGCATTTTAGAAAGGCCTGTTATGTGTCCTGATCCTGTGAGTTATGGCTCTATGAAGAAGAGGTCATATAGTGTCTAGGGTCTATCATTTCGGGGAGTGTCTCTGTTGTGTGTTGCATTTGCTCTGCTGTTGTGTTTTGGCTGCTCTATCCTCAAACCAGTTGTCTGCAGTGGCTCTCCTTACTTACTCTGGGCAGTTAGGTTCTTCACCAGAATGGGGTCATCTAGGTGTCCTCTGGTCTTCTCGTTAAATTAATCTGATACTACTTCCACTAGAACCGAAGCTCTGTTGAGCTGTTTGGTTGGGAAATGTGGTGTAAGGCAGGGACTTCTGCTGCTCTTCTGTGGAAAGGGCCCGCTGTGCTGGGCTTGAAGCAATCTTGACTGAGAAGGGCAATTGTGCCAGAGCACAGGGGTGTGGGACTTGGTTTAAGCAGTTTAGGCACCCAGTGACTGGGCTTAGATTTTTCCCGCAGGTGGCTCTGTGTTTATGCTGAGGGTCAGGCCAGGGAAATGCTGCCACTCACCTCCTTCGTCCCCAGAAAGGTATCTCTGTGAATGTTGCCTCTCGCGGAAGCACTCAGAGAACAGTAAATAATCTATCCCCTGTGTTCCCCAGGCATTCTTCACATCCCTGTTCCCATGTCCCAGTTTCATTTGCCTACCTTTTCTCCAGGAATACGGTAATGCCCTTAAAGCTCTTTCCCAGCCAAGGCCTCTGACCTATAAAATTCCCAACTTTAAGACCTGGTAATTGAAAGAACTTTTGAAAATCAGCCCCTCTCTACTCAGATGCTGGCGAGGATGTGGAGAAACGGGCATCCTCCTACACTGTTGGTAGGAATGTAAACTGGTACAGCCCCTCTGGAAAACAGTGTGGAAGTTCTTCAAAAAATTAACACTAGAACTCCCGTATGGCCCAGCAATAGCACTGCTAGGAATTTACCCAAGGGATATAGGAATGCTGATGCATAGGAGCACATGTACCCCAATGTTCATAGCAGCACTCTCAGCAATAGCCGAAACATGGAAAGAAGCTAAGTGTCCATCAAAGGACGAATGGATCAAGAAGATATGGTTTATCTATACCATGGAATACTACATGGCAATGAGAAAGGATGAAATCTGGCCATGTGTAGCAACATGGATGGACCTTGAGGGTGTTATGCTGAGCGAAATAAGTCAGGCAGAGAAGGACAAATACCATATGTTTGTTTGCACGTATAGCGGGATTAGGAGGAACTTAATGGAGGACCGTGGGGAAGAAGAAGGGGGGAAATAGTGGGAGAGAGGGAGGGAGCCAAACGATGAGAGACTCTTGGATACTGAGAACAAACTGAGGACTGATGGGTATTGGGGGGGAGAGGAAGGGGGTTGATCGGCATGGAGGAGAGCACTTGTGGGGATGAGTACTGGGTGTTATATGGAAACCAACTTGACAATAAACTATTGAAAAAAAAAAAAAGAAAATCAGCCCCTATCCTTTTCCCAGTCAATGGTTTTGAACAAATGTTCTTCTTGTGCATCCCCCTGTGTGTTTTTGTGCTTCTCGCGCGCATGCATGTGCTCGCGTGCACATTTTCCTTTCTCTAAGACCATGGCTCCCTCCCCTCCACAGCACCTGCAGTCCAATTATTCCCTAAACTATGTCTCTGCACTTTCTGTCTTCTTCAATGTGGTTTCTTCTGTCCCTTTAGTTGTGGAATTTGTTCTGTCAGTCTTCAAGCTGATTTTTGTGATATTTAGAAAGATTTGATAGTTATCTAAGTTGATTGGATGAGATGAGCCTAGGGTCCTACTATCCCTCTGCAATCTTATTTGACTGTAAATCAAATGTTATTTGATTGTAAATGCAAGGACTCATTTCCAGACTCCTTATTCTGCTCCATTGATCTAGGTGTCTGTTTTTATGCTAATAGCATACTGTTTTGATTAGTGTAGATTATTATACAGTTTGAAATCAAGAGATATGATGCTTCTAGGTCCGTTCATCTTTCACAAGTATGCTTTGACTATTGAGGGACCTTTGTGATTCCATACAGATATAGATTTTTTTATTTCTGTGAAAAATGCCATTGGAATTTTGATAGAATTGCATTAAATCTGTAAATCACTTTAGTAGTATGGGCTTAATGACATTTTGAAATTCATGTTTTACTTAAGTTCATTTAACTTAGCTTAAAGTGGTTATGTACATTAAAATGGCCCTTTTGTAAATATTCTTTTTAGAAAAAAATAGGAAATAACATAGCATTATTTCTCCCTTTCTTTTTTCAATTATTAAGCCCAGCTCAACGTCAGTTGTACTAAAGGAACTGTGGTATAGTTCTATTTAACATCATTTTCTTTGGTTAAATTCAATTCATTTCATTAGTATTTCAATGAATTATTCCAATGTAATCCATTAACCAGAAACAGGACTGCATTCTGCAGTGCTGTCACAAAGTTTTAAAATACTGGTTAGCACCCGGCTAGCTCAGTCGGTGGAGCATGAGACTCTTTTTTTTTTTTTTTTTTTTTTACAAATAGTTTATTGTCCAGTTGGTTTCCATATAACACCCAGTACACATCCCCCCAAGTGNTCTCAGCATTCAACAGTCTCTCATTGTTTGCCTTTCTCCCTCTCCCCCACTATTTCCCCCTTCCTTCTCCCCCAGGGTCCCCCGTTAAGTTCCTCCTAATCCTCATATACGTGCAAACATGATATTTGTCCTTCTCTTCCTTATTTCGCTCAGCATAACACCCTCAAGGTCCATCCATGTTGCTACACATGGCCAGATTTCATTGTTTCTCATTCCCATGTAGTATTCCATTGTATAGATAGACCACATCTTCTTGATCCATTCGTCCGTTGATGGACACTTAGGTTCTTTCCATGTTTTGGCTATTGTTGAGAGTGCTGCTATGAACATTGGGGTACATGTGGTGGAACATGAGACTCTTAAAATACTGGTTGATCACAGTATTTCCGTCCATAGAGGACAGTTATTTATATGTAAATAACTAATATCTAAGAATGTATCCCATCCTAAGTATGTTTACCTCTTCAAAATCTTGCACATGCATAAGATTTACCATTCAGATTTGACACATATAAGAAAATAATTCACCAAGTGGATTACTTTTTGATCTAAACTTATAGTTCTATTAATCTTTAGATTAGCTGTTTGATACTATAGTTTTAATATAGATTCCACTTACCTCATATCCTACTAGTATTTTAGGTTCTTGTTTAAAACAGGAACATATGGGGCACCTGTGTGGCTCAGTCGTTAAGCATCTGACTTCGGCTCAGGTCATGATCTCAGAGTTTGTGGGTTTGACCCTGCATCGGGCTCTATGCTGACAGCCAGCTCAGAGCCTGGAGCCTGTTTCGGATTCTATGTCTCCCTTTCTCTCTGACCATCCCCTGCTCACGCTCTCTCTATCTCTCTCAGAAATAAATAAAACATTTAAAAAAATAATACAGGAACATAAAAATCAATTATTTCAAACTTTTTCAAGGGAGTTGTTTTACACAAACAACCATATTCCAATAAATTAAATAATAGATGTAAAGCACCTAGAAAGGAAATGGGCACTCAAACATGCTCAGAAATACCCATTTCCTCTCATTCTTTAATGAAGAACCATTGCCTATTATATAAACAATTAGTATCTATATCCAGAAGTGAAATTAAATACATTTATTTAATGTGCTATATTAAGTGGAACAGGTTATCAAAATGAGTCCAAGTAAAAATGTGTTTTTTAATTCATTCTCTCCTTTCACTTTTTAATTATATTTTCATATTAATAATGTGATGATAATATAAAATGACGATGTACTTTCTGGGTGACATTAAGGTTAAAACAGCATGGCATTTGACTATTATTTTTTTCCCGCTTAATGCACAGAGTTAGGAATATAAATACTAAGTTTTTATTATCATTTTAAGTATATATATATGTATATACATACATATATACATTTAAAATGTATACATGTAAATATAAAATATAAATATATGTATAAAATATATACATATACACACACATATATCTATAGTGAGGTCTTGAAATTTTCGCAGTTTTATTATTTAACTATAATGTAATAGTGTGTGCTCTCAGCTCCATATGACAATTGAGCTAAATCTTCTTCTCTTTGTGGTACATTTCTAGTAGAGACTTTAAGACGAAAAAAAACACATAATGTTCTGAAATAAATGGGGCTTTACTGCTCTAAGCACAACAGTCAGTGTTTTTAAGTTAGAAATAATAGAAACTTCAATTCTGATAGAACTCTCACACAAAACTTAATATATTTTTTACTAAACTGGGAGGAATTGTACTCTTTAATTCACTCTATTTCATATGATAATTCAGAGTAATTTCAGGAATAAGTCTTGAACCAGGCGTTTCAGGTAAAGCAGTTAGAAGAACAAAAGAGCAAAAAAAAAATTACTATTCTAATTAAATTATATGTTGGTTTTTGTGAGGGCAAATTAAATTATATGTAACACCTCTAAAGTGCATGATGCTTTCCATATGTGCTTAGTGGAATATTTGAAAAACTGTCTGAAAGTAGAGCTCTCATTTTACAAATAGTTCAAAATGCTTAGGAAAAGATAGTATTCTCCTGAGTTTTATAAATTCAAATTTTTACTTTATCAGTGTAAAAACTGTCTTAAGGTCTCAGGGCTATTGACAAAATATGTCCTTATGACTCTTCTTATTATGCAAAAAAAAAGCTTTAGTGATTTTTTACAAATGAACATACCTTACAGACTCTAGATGTCTTTGTTTCAACTTGCTTGCCTAAATAAAAGTAAATTGAGTGTAGCAACTCGTTTTTGACAGAAGATTAACTAGTTAATTTTAATAAATCTGTGTAAATGTATTCCTTTACATTTTCCCACTCAAAATAAGCATATCTGTAGATAGACAAGAATCAACTTATAATAGTTTTCTTAAGTGTAACTTCTTCAGATATGAGTAAAATTTTCATGGACTATGATGATTTTAAAAGTTTAAAAGTTTAAAATGTTTTTAAAGCTTCACTAAATAGTTCTGACATGACTCACATTATACTTTTTCCACAGAGGCATATTATTTATGTTTTCCCTAGAGTGAACAAAATCAGTTCAATATTTAAATGCTGAAAAATACTGGAACAAATAATAGTTATTTTGTGCCTCTCCACCCACCCACCTCCCCAAGCTAGATCAGCTAAGACCCTCCAAAATCTTATGTGCTTTATTTTAACAGTGTGTTTGGAAATACAGCTTCCAAGAATGTGATTAACAATGAAGTGGAAGAGTGACATTAGTTGTAAGTTATGTAATATAGCTCAACCAAAAATACTTTCAGAAACACAATCACCAAATAGTAACTTTATTGCCATCATCACACTATCATACAAACCAAGTACAATTATAAACGCCAAAGGAATTTCTACCTCATGTGGTGCATTTCCATGAGAATCTCACAATTTTTAAAAAGGTTGTTCAGTATAACAAACAGAAGTTTTACATTTTTAAATTTATTTCACATGGTGAAGAAAGTTGTTTCTTTATTTCTCAATAGCCACACCAAACTGCAAATGCTTGTAACCCATCTGAATCATTTGTTCTATTCAGAGCAATGATAATTTTTTTGAATGTACCCTTTTCAAGATGCCACAAAGGGCCCTTTTGAAAGTTACATTGGCAATACTCTAGGTCTCCTTTCACTATAAAAATATCCAGGAATTTACATTTTGATCCATGTTTTATCCCAAAAAAAAAATTCATGGCATTTTTCAGGTATGAAATGACACTACAATCAGGGAAAAAGTTATTTGGTATGGCACTTTTACTTGCATTCCAACTAATAAATGCTGATGTTTTAACTGATTTATTATTTTAATTTTAACTCTTTTTAAAACTCCTCAAACTTTGGACATTTATTCAAGTTGTGACTCATCCATTTTACCCATTTCATACTAAATTTAAGGGTGAAACAATTTTGTTAGAAAGTCACTAGCACCATCTAGAGTTTGTATATGGAACTATTTTTAAATGTTTATAATTATTGTTCCAAAATTATCTTAAACTTAACAGTTGTACGATAATTGTTAAAGATTTGGAATTTACAATGATTGAGAGTCATTAGGAGTTTTAATTAAACAGAATTAAAAAATTTAAATGGTAAATGGAATATAAAGTTTAAAGTCTGGGTTCATCAAAGCACGCCCGCGTGCGCGCGCACAGACACACACACACACACACACACACACACACACACACCACTAATCTAAATGTAAAGGATTATATACAAATAAACCACTAATAAAATGTAATTCTTTTCAAGGGATCCAAAGGAAAATGAAATAACCATATTAACCAAAACCATGTGTACGTAATTTTCTGAAATGGTTTTAAGATTCTAGGATTTTATGGCCCAGTAAATATTTTTTCCTAAATTATACTAACAAATATAAGGTTGCCAACTTTTAATTTTTCTTATTAAAATTATTACAATTATAATTGACATTTATTATCATATTAAAAATAAAAAGTGACACAATTTTAAGGTAAAAAACAGCCCATTAAGAGGAGGACTTAAGATGACAGAGTAGTAGGAAGACCTTATGCTTGTTTCATCACTCGAACACAGTGAGATAACTATCAAATTACTTTTAACACCAGGGAAATCGATCTGAAGACTGAGAGAAAAAATTGCAGAATTAGAGGGAGAAAAAAGGCCAAACCATGGAAGGTAGGAGGTGCAGAGATGTGATTTGTTGGAGAAAATATGCTGCAGAAGGGAAGTAGCACTGATCACAGAGAGAAAGAGAGGGATAAAACAAAAACAAAAACAACACTTCACCAAAACCATTAACTGGGAAAACAAGAGGGGCTGTTTATTGCAAGTTTTTACAAGAAGTGAACATGAAAGTCTAAAGTTTTAGAAGTCTCCAACAATGCCAAGGTTGAGCCTGGCGGGCATAGTAGTGGTACTGTGGAGGAGGAGGAGGGAAGAGGCCCAGGAGTGGACAGCATGCTCTGAAGATCCTCTGGGTTGTGCTGAGAGAAAGAGTTCCTCATTTTTTTCTTGGAGTGCATTTGGTAAAGGCAGAACTGCCTCTCAGGGGACAAAAGAGCTAGCAGATACCATTGAGCTGACCCCATTCATTAGCATATAATCAGGGGTGTCTGCTGAAGGCAACCAACCTTGATGCCAGCTTTTTGGTACAATTTACCATAAAATCCAAGCCCATGTATAGTTGTGTGACTGCTTTTCTGGGAAAAATGCATACTAGCCATAACATGGCACAACTCTCCCACAGTGGATCAACACAATTCTGCAGGGTGCTGGGTTCCTAAAATTTGGAGTTTTGAAACCCAGGTGCAATGCTGAGATAAAACACAAAAGCATAGCCCCACCAGGCCTGCAGATGGCTCAGACACAGACATGGTTAAAGCAAGGATCCAACAGAAGCCTGGGTCAAGAGTGGAGATTTTTCACTGTTTTGTGAGGGCTTCCTGAACAGCAATGTACTTGAAATCCACTCTCTAGGAAAGAGAGCAGGCCATGCCAATTTTCATCCCTCCCATCAGCACCAAAAGGGTACATTTAGCAAAACAGCATACACAGTGGAGGCATGAGCCATGTACACCAAGCCCCAACACCCTGAGCTGTGTAGGTGCCTTTTCTTTTCCTAGGGTAAGTGTGATTGAGACCCAGAACATCAGCAGGCCCCTCCCCCAGATTACTAGCACATACCCTTAGGTCTACTGATAATAGAGTACTACAATGCTTCAGTTCTAGTGTAAATGGGTCAGGAATAGGTTTTCCTAACAAACAAAGCACAAAGGCTTAGATAAAATGGCAAGATGGAGGAATTTGTCCCAAAAGAAAGAATAAGAAAAGGTCATGGCCAGGGAACGAATCAAAATATATACAAGTATTATGCCTGAACCATAATTTAAAGCAACATTCATAAGTGTACTGGGTATGCTTGAGAGAAACATAGAAGAAAATAGAGACACTCTTACTAAAGAGATAAAAGACCTAAAAACTAGCCAGGATGAAATAAAATGTGCTATGACCAAGATACAAACCAAAAAGGAGGTAATGACCATAGGATGAAAGAAGCAGAGGAAAGAATCAGTGATATAGAAGATAAAAATGTGGAAAATAATGAGGGTAAAAAGAAGAGGAAAAGGAAAATACTGGATCACGAATGTAGACTTAGGAAACACAGCAACTCCATAAAGCATAACAATCCAATCATAGGAGTCTCAGAAGAAGAGAGGGAGAGGGAGCAAAAGGTTTATTAGAGCAAATTATAACTGGAAACTTCCATAATCTGGGTAGGGAAACAGACATCCCAATCAAGGGTGCACAGAGAACTCTCATAAAAATCAACAAAAGCCAACTAACACTAAGATATATTGTAGTAAAATTTGCAAACTACAGAGTTAAGGAAAGAATCCTGAAAGTGGCAAGGAAAAAATTTTCTATCATAAAAGGAAAGATAAATCAAGAAAGCAGAAGATCTATCCACAGACACCCGATAGGCCAGAAGAGAGTGGCATGATGTATTCAGTGTACTGAATGGGAAAACGGCACAGCCAAGATTACTTTATGCAACAAGGCTGTCATTCAGAAAAGGAGAGATAAAGACAGAGAACCTGAGAGGATCAGTCAGTAGAGTCACCAACTCTTGGTTTTTGGCTCAGTTCATGATTTCAGGGTTCGTGACTTCAAGCCGTGCTTGAGATGGTCTCTTTCTGTCTCTGTCGCTGTCTCTTTCTCTCTCAAAATAAATAAATAAAGTTTAAAAAATATTTAAAAATGGAGAGATATAGAAAATCCGACAGAATCCACAAAAGCCTACTGGAACTGATCCATGAATTAAGAAATGTTACAAGATACAAAATCAACGTACAGAAATCGGTTGCATTTTTTTCCTACCAAATAGTTTATTGTCAACTTGGTTTCCATATAACACCCTGTGCTCATCCCCACGAGTGCTCTCCTCAATACCCATCTCCTCCCTCCCCACCCACACCCATTCATATATCCTGCCTACTTTTTCACTGGGTTGTTTGTTTTTCAGGTGTGGAGTTTGGTGAATTCCTTATAGATTTTGGATATTAACCCTTTATCTAATATGTCATTGGCAGCTATCTTCTCCCATTCCGTTGATAGTCTATTACTTTTATGCATTGTTTCCTTTGCCTTGCAGAAGCTTTTAATCTTTTATTTATTTATTTATTTATTTATTTATTTATTTATTTACAAATAGTTTATTGTCAAATTAGTTTCCACATAACACTCAGTGCTCATCCCCACAAGTGTCCTCCTCCATGCCCATCCCCCTCTCCCCCCCACATCCATCAGTCCTCAGTTTTTGTCAGCATTCAAGAGTCTCTCATGGTTTGCCTCTCTCCCTTTCCCCCATGGAATACTACAGAAGCTTTTAATCTTGATGAGGTCCCAACAGTTTATTTTTGCTTTTGATTCTTTTGCTTTTGGGGAAGTGTCAAATAAGAAATTGCTGCGGTGGAGGTCAAGGAGGTTGTTTCTGCTTTCTCCTCTAGGGTTTTGATGGCTTCCTGTCTCAAATTCAGGTCCTACTTCCATTTTTATTTATTTTTGTGTATGGTGTGAGAAAATGATCTAGTTTCATTCTTCTGCATGTTGCTGTCCACTTCTCCCAGCACCATCTGTTAGAGGCTGTCTTTTTTCCATTGGATACTCTTTCCTGCTTTGTCAAAGATTAGTTGGCTGTACACTTTTGGGTCCGCTTCTGAGTTATCAATTCTGTTCCATTGGTCAATGTGTCTGCTTTTGTGCCAATACCATACTGTCTTGATGATGACAGCTTTGTAGTAGAGGCTAAAGTCTGGGATGGTGATACCTCCCGTTTTGGTTATATTCTTTATATTACTTTGGATATTCGGGGTCTCTTGTGGTTCCATACAAATTTTAGGATAGTTTGTTCTAGTTTTGAGAAGTATGCTGGTGCCATTTTGATTGGGATTGCACTGAATGTGTAGATAGCTTTAGGCAGTCATGACATTTTAAGGATATTTATTCTTCCAATCCATGAGCATGGAATGTTTTTCCATTTCTTTTTGTCTTCTTCAATTTCCTTCATAAGTTTTCTATAGTTTTCATCATACAAATCTCTTATATCTTGGTTAGGTTTATTCCTACATACTTTATGGTTTTTTGTGCAATTGTGAACGGATCAGTTTCCTGATTTCTCTTTCTGTTGCTTCATTGTTGGTGTATAAAAATGGAACAGATTTCTGTACGTTGATTTTGTACCCTGAAACTTTGCTGAATTCTTGGGTCTGTTCTAGTAGGCTTCTGGTAGACTCTGTCGGGTTTTCTATGTAGAGTATCATGTCGTCTGCGAAAAGTGAGAGTTTGACTTCTTCTTTGCCAATACTGATGCCTTTGATTTCCTTTTGTTGTCTGATGGCTGATGCTAGGACTTCCAGCACTATGTGAAACAACAGTGGTGAGAGTGGACATCCCTGTGGTGTTCCTGATCTCAGGGGGAAAGCTCTCAGTTTTTCCCCGTTGAGGATTATGTTAGCTGAGGGTTTCTCATAGATGGCTTTTATGATGTTTAAGTAAATTCCTTCTATCCCAACTTTCTCGAGAGTTTTTATTAAGAAGGATGCTGTATTTTGTCAAATGCTTTTTCTGCATCTATTGACAGGATCATATGGTTTTTATATTTTCTTTTGTTGATGTGATATATCACATTGATTGATTTGCGAATATTGAACCAGCCCTGTAACCCAGGAATGAATCCCACTTGATCTTGGTAGATAATTCTTTTTATGTGCTGTTGGATTTGATGTACAAGTATCTTGTTGAGTATTTTTGCATCCGTATTCATCAAAGATATTGGCCTGTAGTTCTCTTTTTTTGCTGGATCTCTGTCTGGCTTGGGAATCACAGTGATGCTGGCTTCATAAAATGAGTCTGGAAGTTTTCCTTCAATTTCTATTTTTTGGAATAGCTTGAGAAGAATTGGTAGTAATTTCGTTTTAAATGTCTGGTAGAACTCCCTTGGGAAGCCATCAGGTCCAGGGCTCTTATTTGTTGGGAGATTTTTGATAACGGATTCGATTTATTCAATAATTATGGGTCTGTACAGATTTTCTATTTCCTCTTTTGTGAATTTTGGTAGTGAGTGTGTGTTTAGGCATTTGTCCATTTCTTCTAAGTTGTCCAATTTGTTGGCATATAAGTTTTCATAGTATTCCCTGATAATTGCTTGTATTTCTGAGGGTTTGGTTGTAATATGTCCATTTTCATTCATGATTTTGTCTATTTGGGTGCTCTCTCATTTCTTTTTGGGGTTCATGCTTGTGGTGGTGTCTCTGGAGACAATACTTCCCTCAGAGAGTCCCCCTCAGGATTTCTTGTAGGGCTGGTTTAGTGGTGACAAATTCTTTCAATTTTTGTTTATTTGGAAAGACTTTGATCTCTCCTATTCTGAATGACAGGTTTGCTGGATAGAGGATTCTTGGCTGCATATTTTTTCCGTTCATCACATTGAAGATCTCCTGCCATTCCTTTCTGGCCTGTCACGTTTCAGTAGATAGGTCTGTCACCACTCTGATAAGTTTCCCTTTGTATGTTAGAGCCCTTTTCACCCTAGCTGCTTTCAAAAATCTCTCTTTGTCCTTATATTTTGCCAGTGTTATTATGATATGTTGTGTGATATGTCGTGATCGATTTAAGTTATGTCTGAGGGCAGTTGTCTGTGCCTCTTGAATTTCAGCGTCTACTTCTCTCTCCAGGTTGGGGAAGTTCTCTGCTATAATTTGTTCCAGGACTCCTTCAGCACCTTTGCCTCTCTCTTCCTCTTCTGGAATTCCTATGATACAGATATTGTTCCGTTTGATTGTGTCGCTGAGCTCTCAAACTCTTCTTTCATGTTCCTGGATCAGTTTATCTCTCTTTTTCTCAGTTTCTTCTTTTTGTATAATGGTGTCTTCTAAATCACTTATTCTCCTTTCTGCCTCTTCAATCCGTGGATTGGACGCCTCCTGTTTATTATGTAACTCATTTATCCCATTTTTTAATTCACCATAACTATTTTTAAGCTCCATATTGTTTGTAGCCATCGTTTCTCTGATGCCCTGTATGCTTTTATCAAGCCCTGCGTTTAATTTTATGATTATTGTTCTAAATTTTTGTTCAGTTATGTTGCTTATATCTGTTTCGAGCAGTTCTCTAGCTGTCATTTCTTCCTGGAGTTTCTTTGGAGGAGAATTCTTCCGTTTCGTCATTTTGGTTAGCTTTCTATCTCTTGTTAATTTTAAAAGCTTGTTGTAAACTCGGCCCCTGAGAGTGCTGCTGTATTAGCGAGGGCTCTTTTGACTGTTCAGGACCTGTCTGTTCAGGAAGTGTTCTTTGGATGGTGTCTATTGGTTTCTCTTGTTGTGCCTTTGGTTATTTTGTTTCCCTGCTGGTAGTGGTATTAGGGACTCTCCATCATGTGTAGTTTGGCTTGTTTCTTGAGCCAGCCCTGGAGAAAGAAAACAGACAACCACAGAGGGAACACAGGTACACAAAGGCACAGACAAATCCAATAAACAATCACACCCAGCCTCAGGGAAAAACAGCTACAACAACAACAACGAAACAGCTATCTGGAGGGGATGGGCGTGGTTTGGTGTAGGTAGGTCTTGTCTCCACTGTGTCCACTTGCCTCCCTGAGGACCCTCCTTGGTGGTTGTGGGGAGAAGAATTGCATCATCCCAGTTCCTTCTCAACCAACCTTTGCAAATCACTGCTTCTGTCCAATCTCCCTGTGCTGAGGATGTAGCCAAGGTGGACTGAATTCTATGCCCCACGCTCTGTTTCGTTTCCAGGTCCCAGTCCACGGGTTAGTTATACCGCCCTGAAGAGTCCCGCTGGTCGCTGCTTCCCTGTTGCCAGGGGTTGAGTGGGGGGTGGGGGAAGTTTCGCAGCCTTAGATCCCACGGAGTCAAGCAGAGCTACAACTCAAGTGCATTTGGGGAACGTAGCAACTTCAGGACCGCAGAGTCCGAGTCGCTGTAGTGAGCTGCCCCTGCTTCAGCTGGCGCTGGGACCGCCGCCGCAGGTGTTGCTGCTGCTTCACCTGGCCAATGCCACTTCAGAGGGTCATAGTCGCGCGCGCCTTCACCGCTTCACCGGGCCCTGGTACCGGTTCACCAGGCTGCCACAGCCATTGATGGTGCTGGGCGTGTGGCAGTTCAGTAACTCCTGGCGCCTTCAGGGACCAGGGCACCTAGTTTAAAGTCAGCACCCCAGCCAGAGCTAAAAAAAACACTGTCTTTCCAAGTGAAGGTTTTTTTTTTTCCTCTTCTCCCGGGACGGTTCTATGAGCAATCTCAGCTTTTCTTTCCTTTTCCCTGGACTCGCTGCAGCTCACCACCACTCTCTGGTTAATCACTCACCACAGTTGCAGGCAAGCTAGGTTTCCTCCCCTCCCTCCTTATCTCTGGATCCCAGAGATTCCCCGCTTTTTTCTTCCCCATTTTGCATTCATGAACTTATGAGGTTTCCTTCACAGTGTATTCTGTCTCTTTCTCTTCCCAAAGTCCTGTGGCTCAGAGTCCTACGACTTAAGGCCATCTCTGTTTGAGAGATGGGTGCAGGTGAAGTGTACGGAGCTCCCTAGTTCTCAGCCATCTTGCCTCCTTCCCAGTTGCATTTTTATACACCAAAAATGAGGCAACAGAAAGAGAAATCAAGAAACTGATCCCATTCATAATTGCATAAAAATCAAAAAATATGTAGGAATAAACCTAACCAAAGATATAAGATATCTGTATGATGAAAATGATAAGAAACTTATGAAGGAAATTAAAGAAGACACAAAGAAATGGAAAAACATTCCATGCTCATGGATTGGAAGAACAAATATTCTTAAAATGTCATTACTACCCAAAGCAATCTACACATTCAATGCAATCCCAATCAAAATTGCACCAAGATACTTCTCAAAACGAGAATAAATTATTCTTAAATTTATATGGAACCACAAAATACCCTGAATAGCCAAAGTAATATTGAAGAATAAAACCAAAATGGGAGGCATCACCAACCCAGACATTAGCCTCTACTACAAAGCTGTCATCATCAAGACATGATGGTATTGGCACAAAAACAGACACATAGACCATAGGAGTAGAATTGAGAACTCAGAACTGGACCTAAAAATGTACAGACAACTAATCTTTGATAAAGCAGGAAAGAGTATCCAATGTAAAAAAGACAGCATCTTTAACCGATGGTGCTGGGAGAACTGGACAGCAACATTCAGAAGAATGAAACTACATCGTTTTCTCACACCATACACAAAAGTAAACTCAAAATGGATAAAAGACCTGAACGTGAGACAGGGAACCATCAAAACCCCAGATGAGAAAGCAGGAAGCAACCTCCTTGACCTCCACCGCAGCAACTTCTTACTTGACACATCCCCAAAGGCAAGGGAATCAATAGCAAAATACTGGAAAATACTGATGCTGAACTAAAAAGAGAAGGAAGAATTTTGGAACAAAAGAATAGACTTATGGAAGCCTTTGACTCCATCAAATGTAGTAACATTCACATTACAGGAGTCTCAGAAGAAGAGAGAGAAAAGGGGGAAGAAAGATAATTTGAGGAACTAATACCTGAAAACTTTCCTAATCTGGGGTAGGAAACAGAGATCCGGATCCAGGAAGCACAGAGAACTCTTATCAAAATCACAAAAACAGGCCAAAACCACGTCATATTCTAATCATATTTTGAAAATATAGTGATAAAGAAAAAAACCCTAAAAGGAGCAAAAGAAGTCTTAAACTTACAAGGAAAAACCAATAATATTTGCAGCAGATCTTTCTACAGAAACTTGGCACGCAAAATGGGAGTGACATGATATGTTGTTCAACATGCTGAATGGGACAAATCTGCAGCCAAGAATACTCTACCCAAAGCATATCATTCATAATAGAAGGAGAGATAGTTTCCCACACAAACAAAAACTAAGGAAGTTCATGTGCACTAAACTAGCCCTGCAAGAAATATTAAAAGGACTCTTTGAGTGGAAGGGAAAGAACAAAAGTGACAAAGACAAGAAGGTAACAGAGGAAAAACTCCAGTAATAATGACAAAACAAGTAATACAATGGCACTAAATACATATGCATCAATAATTACTCTTCCCCCTACCCTTCTGCCCCTCCAACACTTGCATTCTCTTTCTATTTCTCAAAAATAAATAAAAACTTAAAAAAAAATAAATGATTGAAGGCACCTACATGGCTCAGTCCATTGAGCATCCGACTTTGGCTTAGGTCATGGTCTCATGATTTGTGGCTTCAAGCCACGTATGAGGCCTGATATTGCAGAGCTTGTTTTGGATTATTTGTCTCCCTCTCTCTGTGCTTCTACTCTGCTAAGGGGTACTCTCTCTCTCTCTCTCTCTCTCTCTCTCTCTCAAAAATAAACATTAAAGGGAGGAGGCAAAATGGTGGAGAAGTAGGGAGCTCCATACATTTCACTC
>NW_024083242.1:0-19173 GCF_003009895.1 Hyaena hyaena | reverse complement strand
CCTTCCAGCCAGGAGCGCGGACGCCCGGTGTCCGCGCGGCTCTTTCAGGGGCCCCAGCCGCCCGGGAGCCACAATGGCGGCAGGCGCACCGCTGCTCTGAAGTCCATCCGGCCAGGAGCCCGCACAAAGAAGCAGTTTGTGTGCTCAGCCCCCCGGGACCAGTTGGTGCGAGGGGACCTGGTGTGCAGGTATTTGGCAAGTATGGTCTTTCTCTGCCCCAAGCGGAGGCCCCCCCCCCACCCCGAACTGAGGTTTTTCTGTTTCGGACTCTCTCCTTTTCCCCTTTCACTCCCCGTAGAGGGTAGAGGGGGATCTCCTCCCACCCTGGAGTCTCCGATCCCGGCCCGATTTTATCTTCCCCGGTTCGCACTCATGTTAGAAGGCTCTCTCGGTGGATTCTGCGTCCTTTTTCTCCCAATCTCTCAGGTTTTGTAAAGTTTCCAATGGCTTCAGATCTTTTCTGTGTGATGTATGGGCGTGAGTGCAAGTATGGAGCTCCTTACTTCTCCGCCATCTTGCCCCCTCTCCCTAAGCTATTCTTTTAGATCCACTTTTGTTGCATCCCAAAGATTTTGGACTGTTGTGTTTTTATTTTCATTTGTCTCCATGTATTTTTTTATTTGTTCTTTGGTTTCTTGGTTGACCCATTCATTGTTTAGTAGCATGATATTTAACCTCCATATATTTGTGCTCTTTCCAGCTTTTTTTCTTGTGGCTGATTTCTAGTTTCACAACATTGTGGTCAGAAAAGATGTGTGGTATGACTTTGATCCTTTTTAATTTGTTGAGACTAGTTTTGTGGACCAATATGTGCTCTATTCTGGAGAATGTTCCTTGTGCCCTTGAAAAGAGTGTGTATTCTTCTGCTTTAGGGTGGAATGTTCTGAATGTATCTGTTAAATCTCTCTGGTCCAATGTGTCATTCAAAGCCACTGTTTCCTTCTTGATTTTCTGATTGAATGATCTGTGCATTGATGTAAGCAGGATGTTGAAATCCTCTACTATTATTGTATTACTATCAATTACTTCCATTATGTTTGTTATAACCTGTTTTATGTATTTGGGTGTTTCTAAGTTGGTTGCGTAAATATTTACAATTGTTATATCTTTTTGTTGGATTGTTCTACAATGTCCCTCTTTGTCTCTCATTACAGTCTTTGTTTTAAGCTCTATTTTGTCCATTATAAGTATTGCAGCCTTGGCTTTCTTTTCGCATCCACTGGCATGATAAATACTTCTCCATCCCTTCATTTTCAATGTATCTTTAGGTCTGAAATTAGTCTCTTGTAGGCAGCAAATAGACAGGTCTTGTTTTGTTGTTATTGTTTTTTAACTCGTTCCATCACCCTGTGTCTTTTGGTTGGAGCATTTAGTCTATTTACATTCAAAGTAATTATTGGTTGGTGTCTATTTATTGCCATTTTGTTACTTTCTTTATAATTTTTTTGTAGTTCTTCTCCATTCGTTTATTCCCTTGATCTCCTTTCTCATAAGTTGGCTTTCTTTAGTGATATACTTAGATTCCTTACTGTTCATTTTTTTGTGTATCTATTACTGGTTTTTATTTAGTTACTATCAGGTTTGTATATAACATCTTCTGCATATAGCAGTCTATATTAAGTTCATGGTTGCTTAAGTTTGAACCCAAGTTTTCCTCCTCTCACTTCCATGTTTTAGGTATATGGTGTCATAAATTACATTCTGTTTATTTTGTGAGTGTTTTGACTAATATTTACTGACATATCTATTTTTGTACTTCTCACTTTTCTTACTCTTATGGTCTTTCCTTTTCACTCAAAGAGTCGCTTTTAACATTTCTTGTAGGACTGATTTAATATTTATGAATTCCTTTAACTTTTGTTTGTTGGGGAAACTCTTCATCTCTCCTTCTCTTCTAAATGATAGCCTTGCTGGGTACAGTATTCTTGGCTGCAGATATTTTCCTTTCAGCACTTTGAATACATTTGCTACTCCCTTTTGGCCTGCAGAGTTTCTGCTGAAAAAATCTGCTGATAGCCTTATGGTGTTTCTCTTATATGTAACTGCTTTTTGCTGCTTTTAAAATTCTATCTTTATCACTACTTTTTCCCATTTTAATTACTATATGCCTTGGTGTGGACTTCCTTGGGTTGATTTTATTGGGGGAATTTCTGTGCTTCCTGGATCTGGATTTTTGTTTCCCTTTTCAAATTTGGGGAAGTTTTCAGCTATTTTTCTTCAAATAAATTTCCTTCCCCTTTTTTACTCTTTTCTCCTTCTAGGACCCCTGTAATGTGAATGTTTTTACACTTGATGGTGTCACTGAGTTCCCTAAGTCTCTTCTCATTTTGCATAATTTTTTTTTTCTCTCATCTGCTCAGCTTGATCACTTTCCATTATTCTTTCTTTCAGGTCGCTGATGTGTTCTTCTGCTTCCTCTACTCTACTATTTATTCGGTCTCGTGTATTTTTAATTTCATTTAATCTGTTCTTCATCTCTGATTGGTTCTATTTTATCTCTTTATTAAGGATTTCACTGATGTCTTCCACTCTTATCTCAAGTCCAGTGAGTATCTTTATGGTCATTACCTTGTCTTTTTAAATTTATTTATTTTGAGAGAGAGGGGGAGAGAAAGCACAAGTGGGGAGGGACACACAGAGAGGGAGAGAGAGAATCCCAAGCAGGCTCTGTACTGACAACATGGAGCCCAATGTGGAGCATAAACTCACAAACCACCAGATCATGACCCAAACCAAAACCGAGGCTTGGATGTTCAACCGACCAAGCCACCCAGGCACCACATGGTCGTTACTTTCAATTCTCTGTCAGGCATAATACTTATATCTGTTTTGTTTATGTCTTTTGCTGTGGTTTTCTCTTGTTCTTTCATTTGGGACATACTTCTCTGTCTCCTCATTTTATCTAACTCTTCGTCTGTTTCTGTGTGTTAGGAAAGTCAGCTACATCTCCTGCACTTGAAATAGTGAACATTATGAAGAAGAGGTCCTGTAGTGCTCTGCAGTGCAGTGTCCCCTGTTCACTGGAAACTGGCTGATCTCGAGTGTACTGCTTATCTGCAATAGTACAAGGTCCTGGGTAACAGTGACAGCAAGTTAGGTAGCAAGTATTGGAGTTGCACTGGTTCCCACAGGTGGCCATGTGTTTATTTGGAGGGCAGCAGAAGGAAATAGTGCCTGACATCTCCTTTGATCTCAGAGGAGTCTCCCTACACCTCTGTCCCTCCAGGACATGCTCTGAGATTAGTAAACTACTCTCCCTCTTATATGCCACAGGAATTTTTCAAACTGCTGCTTCTATGCTATATATCTAAAGACTGTTGTGCTGTCTCTTTACGGGCATGAACTCAGTTTCCTCTTCCCTCCTGGCTGTCCCAGAGCTGAATACAATTTTTTTTTTTTCTAGGTTTTAAATCTCACTAGTTATAAGAACTCACAAAATTCACTAAAAAGAAAAAAAAAAAAGAACTCACAAAATTCAGCCCCTCTTGTCTTCAAAGCCAAATGTTATGGGGATTCATCTTCCCTATGTAGGCTTTCCAGTGTGAGAGTCTGCTTCTCTCCCCTCTCCGTGTCCCCAGGTTGCTCCTTCTTATGGACAGTCCCACAGGTCCACCCTTCTTACCCTCTTCAATGTGATCACTTCTCTACATATAACTGTGGATTTTGCTCTGCCAGTCTTGGGGGTCATTTTCTGGATTATTTACATTTATGTGGCTATTATTTAGTTGTACCCATGAGATGAGATGAGTTTCGGGTCCTCCTACTCTTCCATCTTCCTCCAATTCCCAGTAGGTTTTGTTTGTTTGTTTTATTTTTTGTTTTTTGGGTTTTTTTTAGCAAATGTAAATGGTATTGCACTTTCAGTTTTGGTTTTCATGTGTTCACTCTTTGTTACCATTGAGTCATGGTGAAAGCCCTGACTCTCTTCTAGGACTCCTCTGAGATGGCTCCAGGGAAAGGGAGAGGGATAGAACCCCAGGACCCCTACTTGGCCTTCTCTGACACACCCCACTGAGAATGAGTACTGAGTGTCTCATTAAAACCTCACAAGTGTGGAAGTCTAGGCTCTCCATCTGGCCTTTGCCAGGATGGGTGGGAATGAAGCCATAGTGTTTTCTGTTGTTGTTTGGCTGGAGTAGAGTTGTTATCTGAAAATTTTCTGTCTTACTAGGTTTCCCTTTGTTGGTCTTTAGGATAAATAGTTCTTTGGATATACTTTTCTGTTGGGGATATTTGTCTGTGTATAATCTGCCTATTTGGCATTTCTGAGCTGACTCCTTCTTCAGCTCCAACTTTGGGATATGCAAGACAAAAAGAAATACTAAGGAACTCACATTGGGTCTTCTTTGTGCCCCTAAGTCTTTAGCCGCTCTGCCTTTTTCTTTCTAATTTCCAAAGTCTTCTTCTATTTATTTTATATATAGAATAAAATACATATCCAAGATTTTTAGTTGTATTTGGCAGGAGGAATATGGAAAAACACTCCATCTCCCTAGAGTAAAACTAACATTTTCAACACAGGTAAAATGTTTCCACAGAGAAGTAGGTTGGATCAATAGCACTGACATGGTGGAAAAAGGTTTGAGTCTAGCTTGGAAAAATGGAAAATGAAGAGAGCGAGAAAGAAAAAGAGACCAAAACATAAAAAGAAGGCAATTCTAAGAGGATATTGGATTGGAACCTGAGAGAGACCAGCTTGACTGGTATGAATAATTCATATTGGAATAAAGTGAAGATAATAATAAGAGAATATTCCACTTGCTTGCTACTTAGTACCTTTCAGGCATTCAGATAACAGTTTGAAATATGTTGTCTTATTTACTTCTCATGGTTCTTAGAGGTAAGTACTAACATATGTGTCTTGTGTATATGGGGAAATTGAAACTCAGAGAAATAACATAATTTGTTCAAGATCACATATTAGTAAATAGTGAATCTTGGATTGCACTGAGGTCTTTTTGATATCACAGACTATGGTGTGTGTGTGTGTGTGTGTGTGTGTGTGTGTGTTTTAATTTGAGAGAAAGAGAAAACATGAGCTGGGAAGAGGGGCAGAGTGAGAGAGAAAGAATCTTAAGCAGGATTAATCATGCTCAGCAGGGAGCCCAGCACAGGGCTCAATCCCACGACCTAGGATCATGACCTGAGCGGAAATCAAGAGTTGGATGCTCAACTGAGCCACTCAGGCACCTTGACTATGTTTTTAACCACTAAATATTTCTACTTGGTAGAATGCTCAGATTATGAGCTCCTGGAAACCTACAAGGAGTTTGAAGTCAATGCCTTAGAAGATGAATAAAGTGATAAAATTGGTTTTAAAGGAAGATTGATCTGTTAGTGAAAGGCAGAATATAGTAAATCTGGGAAAATGAAATCAATATGTAGCTATAGAAGGCTTGTTTATTTTTGTATCCAATTCATTCTTTCAGTAAATGTTTATTAAATGCTATATTAGTAAAATTTCCACCAGAAAAACAATGAGTATACACACACACACACGCACGCGCACACACACACAATAGGGTCTCTGCTGATGTACTAAGTTAAGATGAAGTGATACTGAATTAAGGTGGGCCCTAAATCCATTGTCCTTATAAGAAGAGGGAGATAGAGGAGTACCTGGGTGGCTTAGCTGGTTGAGCATCCGATTTTGGCTCAGGTCATGATCTTGCTGCTTGTGAGTTCGAGACCCACATTGGGCTCCATGCTTATAGCTCAGAGCCTGGATTCTTGCTTCAGATTCTGTGTCTCCCTCTCTCTCTCTGTCCCTCCCCCACTCATGCACTCGCTCACTCTCTTTCTCTCTCAAAAATAAATAAACATTTAAAAAAAGAAGAAGGGATAGAGACACGGGAGAGAAGACCACATGAAAATGGAGGTAGAGATTCCAATGATGCATGTAAAGGCCAAGGAGTGCCAAAGATTGTCAGCAACTACCAGAAGTTCAAAGAGGCAAGAAACAATTCTTCCCAAAAGTTTTTGGAGGGAACATGCCCCTGCTGACGCCTTAGTTTTAGACTTTAGGTTTCCAGCACTGTAAGAGAATTAATTTCTGTTGTTTTAAGCCACATAGTTTGTGGTAATTTGTTACAATAGTCCCAAGAAACTAATATAGAAACCAAGTTCAGTGAGTGGTGTGAAAGATGGGAGAAGATCCAAAAATGGAGACAAAACTAAGATCTAGGAATGAGGTAGAAATACCCAGAACAGGTTTAGGCAGAAATGATTAATTTTCTTGGTAGATAAGTAGAACTACAGTGTCTGTGCCTTGCGTTCTCTCCTGGCATGTGGTTGTGACTGAATGGCTTGAGGCCAAAAGGTTAAAGTAATCAAGAAATTGAACATTTTTGAAAGTATATATTCTTTGGCCATTAGGAGAGCCCTAAAGGGGGAAAAGTGGAGGGAAATAAGAACAGAGGGATGACTAATCCTTAGGATTAATTAGAACTGTGAGAATAAAAGGGAGCCATTAAAGGAGACAGAGAAAGTATGGTGAGAGAAATGGGTAAATAATAATAATTTACTACTGTAGGAGATGGGAGAAGAAAAAAGGACAAGGGCATCCATTAACTAGACCACAAACTTCTTGAGGGCAGAGCCTTTGTACTTTCAGTATCTACAAGAGTCCATAGTTAGCCTTTAATAAGTATCTGCCAAATTAATAAGTTTATATATATTTTATAAGTAAGTATTTGATAAGTATCTACCAAATTAATACCATTTCCTGATATAGGAGACATCAACAAGAATCGAGATGGAAATGAGATATCTGATTTAAGCAAATAGAAGACCCTAAAACCTTAATTGAAATCTTCTGTAATGTGCTGATGTTTGGGGTATTAGAAGTTAGAGAAAACCTAAAAATTGTGTAGTCCACCTCTTCATTTTGCAGATGAGAAAAAAAGGTGCAGAGAGATTGCTTTTGACTTGGGCTCTTTGAACCTGCAGGTGTTTCTGTAACTGTGGCAGGTGACTTTCTGTGTTGTAGCTGCTGCTAACCCGTTTCAGTCATTAGGTTTCTACTTAAGTTTTTTCTGTCCTTCAAGGAAATTATCAGTCAGGGTGAGTTATTAAAAACAAAAGTGATAATGTAGGGGCTAAAGTGCCAAGAATTGAAAGTTCTGATTAGAGAACGGAAGAAGAACAATAAGGATGAATTTCATGGTAGTAATTTGGCATCACCACCTAGAACCCAGACTCCCTTGGGAGAGTGGATAGGATCACATGCAGGGTATTTAATGTAACTCTTGGAGCTTGGAGGTGAGGATAGCAGGTCTAGTACTACTCAAATTTCCAATCAGAAAGTCTCCATGGTAGTGGTACATCAGTATAACTGACAAGGAGATTCACCACAAATGACTGCTTTTATGACTCATTTCTGACATCTTTGCTGGGATTTAGGCAGCAGACAACTGTGGCGGGACCCCACAGGGACTGTTAGAGAGCAGCATCAGTAATGGCAGTGAGAGGGCACAAACCCTCAAATCCCCAGCTGAGGAAACCCTGACAACACAAGCGGGACTTTTGGAGTCTAATACCAAAGGCTCTCTATTAAACAGCTATGAAAGAAGTGGCTCCTTGAAATATTGGTCACCTCTCAAGGTATATTTTGGTCTTCTAAGACTGACTAATCTATCCCTCCACCTCTTTGTTCTTTCTTTAGTTTTTAACATCCAGGAAGATAGGCTACTATTCCACCCCAATACAAACCTGCAGTGACTGCAGTGATCTGACATATCAGACGATAAGAAAGATTCTGCTAAAAAAGAAAGAAAGAAAGAGAACAGCTCTAAATTGGAGGCTATTCTAATCTCATTTCAGTGAAGGTGCCCTTGATTTTGCTTTGAATTTCAGTGTCTTTGATTGGAGGTTTGGGAAAAGAAAGAGAAAAAATAACAAATAGACTTGTGGAAGGTATGCTCAGTCTGACCATCTGCCAGGGCGGGTTGCCAGCTTTCTCCATCCCAGGGGCTCCAGCAATGTCGACTGGCCCTGAATAAGGGTAAGGACGGTGCCAATGAGGGATTTTTTGAGACCATTTATTAAGTGTTTTGATTGAAAGAGAAAAATCTCTAAAATGTAAAGAACTACCTTAAGAAGTATTAAAATTCAATTAGGGACACATGCTAAAACAATATTTTATTCTATTTTTTAATTTTTGGGTTTTTTTCAGCATAAGGTGTATAATTTAGAAGGCAGTGGAGATTCTGGGGCGCTTGGGTGGCTTAGTCGGTTAAGTGTCCGACTTTCGCTTAGGTCATGATCTCGCGGTTCGTGGGTTCGAGGCCCGCATCGGGCTCTGTGCAGACTGCCAGCTCGGAGCCTGGAGCCTGTTTCAGTCTGTGACTCCCTCTCTCTCTGACCCTCCCCTTCTCACGCTGTCTCTCTCTTTCTCTCTCCTAGAAATAATAAATTTAAAAAAAAAATAGAAGGCAGTGGAGACAGTCATCAAGATTCCTCATACAACAGCAATCCCATGCCAATACATTGTTCTTGACTTGTGCTTTTCTGAATATCACAGGATTAAAACCAATTTGAATCCCATTTTTCACTTCACGCTTGAAGATACCATTCAAGTCCTTAGAACTTTAACTTACTGAGACATAAGTTAGTGAGGAAAAATAAAAATGACTAATCTTATTAAAGATTACTAGTAACCATTTTAATGATTAAGTGGGAAAGATGGAAACAAGAAATCTGTCTGACTTAACAAAATTTACTCTCTCTTAAGTAAAAGCAGAATAAGACACATTCAACTAGTTGAACATCTGACAGGACTTGGCAACACCTAAATACATGCCCTGACCCAGAGGGTAACTGCCACATTCATCACAGACAGAATCCTTAATATAATTCAAGGTGACTTATGGTTACCAGTTAGAAATATCTTATGAAATAATGGAATGATAAGGCTATTCAGGGAAATTCAAAATTGACCAATAGGTTTACAAAAGTCATTATGCTTAGTTTTCAATATATGCCTATAAGGAAACCACTGATATTTCATCATTTAAATAAAGGACTAAATTATATTTAATGTGGTTTATTTTCCAAAATCTTGTTTGATTTATCCTCACCCATATGACAAGTTTGTCATACATTTTACAGAAAGTACCAATCTTTTTTTTCTTGCTGTTGTTGAGAAAAGATTTAAAAAACAATAGCCTGGAGTTGAAAAGGTTAATCAGTTTTACAAATCAAAATAATACCTTATATATCTAAATAGCATGTGCCTTCACAGCTGAATTGTATCAGATCCTATGGCACCAGAGACAGAACATTGCTGGCCGGCTAGGTACTTCGTTTCAGCTTTAGACAGATCACTTCAACTATGATCTATGTTTCTTCATAACAAAGAGAAGTCAAGCAAGGAGGATGCATGTCTCAAGAACGAGCCTCTGGCATTTAATCCACTAAATTGTCCCATAAAGTCTCTCTTTTCTTTGCTCTTTCAAATAGATGCTTTGGGGACACATCAATATGATTTGTTGGTATTTGAAGCAATTTGGGAAATGATAGAAAGTGCCTTGATTATCGATATATATTTTTTTTTAAATTTTTTTTTTAATGTTTTATTTCTAGGAGAGAGAGAGAGACAGCGTGAGCAGGGGAGGGTCAGAGAGAGAGGGAGTCACAGATTGAAACAGGCTCCAGGCTCTGAGCCGGCAGTCAGCACAGAGCCCGACGCGGGGCTCGAACCCACGAACCGTGAGATCATGACCTAAGTGAAAGTCGGACGCTTAACCGACTAAGCCACCCAGGCGCCCCCGATATATATTTTTCTTGCCTCTGAAGTGAAAGAGATTACACTCATCAAAATAAGTTTTATCAGACAAATTGGACCTTTTTTTACTGCTATATTCTGTGACCCTGATTTCTTCAAGTTTTCTCCAACATTTATTATTACTGTATTTTTTATTATGGCCATCCTACTGGGTATGAAGTGGTTTTGATTTGCCTTTCCCTAATGGCTGATGGTTTTGAGCATCATTTCATTGTTTCTTGGCCAATGACTGATTTAAAGTCCTTATCTAGTGATTTCACCATTTGGGTGTCTCCCAATAGGGACTGCTCCTATTAATTGCTGCCTTTTCCCCGTTTAATGGCCATATTACCTTATTTCTTTGCACATGTTAAAAAAATTTTTGTTGAAAACTGGACATTTAAATAATAAATTGTAGCAACTCTGGAAATGAGATTCACCTCCTCAGGATTTGTTGCTCTTTGTTGTTTGTTTGTTTGCTTGCTTGCTTGTTTTAGTGACTCTTCTGAATGATAAAGTCTGTGTTCTTTGTCATACAGAGCTGCTGAAGTCTCTGCTCATTTAGCTTAGTGGTCAGGTAATGGTTGGGCAGAGATTTCCTTAAATGCCTGGGCAATGAATATCTCAAGGGGCCATGTGTCTGTGTATTGGAGCATGCTTTCAGCACTCAGTCAGAAAGTTAACAACTCTGGGGCGCCTGGGTGGCTCAGTCATTTAAGCATCTGACTTTGGCTCAGGTCATGATCTTGCAGTTTGTGGGTTCCAGCTCCACATTGGGCTCTGTGCTGACAGGTCAGAGCCTTGAGTGTGCTTCAGATTCTGTGTCTCCCTCTCTCTCTGCCCCTCGCCCACTTGTGCTTACTTGCTCTTTCTGTCTCTCTCTCTTTCATTCTCTCCCTCAAAAATAAGCATTAAAAATTTTTTAAAAGAAAGTTAACAACTCTGCCTTACCCTTCACTTTCTACTCACATAGACCTTCAAGGTCATCCAGAACTAAGCGCTTAAGATCTTCTCAGGTCTTGCTTCAGCATAGACAGGTTCCTGGGCAGACATAGCCATATGCATGCACTTGACCTTAGATTCTTAGGAATATGTCAGAGCTTTTCCAAGTGCCTATGGATAATATCTTATTCCCTATCTTTTCCTTTAAATTTTTTTGGTTAGCCTATTGTTTATCTTAATTTTATCACCCCTGGCAGCCACCAATGTTAAAAAAAATTGCCACTAATTGTTTTGATAAACACTGCTGGTGAAAAGGCTTTTTCAACTGGATGAGCTCTATTCTGAGTCATGTCAAATAAACAGCCCTGCAAGTAGCATATTTCAGGGAACCGCGAGACAAGTCAAACATGGACAATTCTCTGGGAATGAGGCTTTGAAAGAGGTCTAACTCCATTCTACAACCTTCAGTGGCTGCCAGGTTGCCAGTTTTCAACATGATTGCACACTGTTTATTTTCAAAACTATCATGGAGCTCTAGAGGAGGGATGGGAATAGCACAAGTTAAAATACCGTAAGTCTCACTGTTTTTACCGAGATTCAGCCATTTTTTTCTTGAATGAACACTTCCCATATTGCTATAAGCCTTTGGTTAAGTATCTAAAGTTCTGAAAAAAGTTGACTCTGATGATTTTTTCCAGTTTTCTTAATTTTATGAAGAATTTTTAGAGGTTATTACTGTCCTATTTTCTCTGATATCCCTCTTTAGTATCATATTTGGGGTGGCATATTTTGCCACTCAAATGATTGTGTCCAATTACTGTATTTTTGGATGGCTAACTCTTACTCATCCTGAAGACTCAGCTCAAGGGTCACTTCCGTGAGCAGTGGAATGCTTTGTGCAAATTAAATTTGACAAAGAAGCTGATTAAGTGAATCAGATGCTATCCCAGCTGCTCTTGTTCAGTGAGTGAATGAGAACTGGATCCATGCCAGGTTAGCATTCACTCTTTCTGGGTTCCTCCACTTCTTCCCCGACAGTAGTCCTTAAAAGCACTGTGTCTGAAAGCCTGAGACTCTCTAGATCATGGCATATTCTAAGCTAGATGAATGGTTGGTGAGAATTTCAAAAAGCAGATTTAAGCAGTAGGCAGTCAATTGGGCTAGAAAAGATCTAGATCCCTTTTAAACAGAAACTAGATGTTTTCTTGAATGAAAAGGATGAATAATTACTCTGATGATTCACTAAAAAGGCCATAATGCCTTTTAGAAAATTATGGAAATATGTAAATTACTGATAGATGCTCTCCCAAAAGAATAGTTACTACCTATCTGAAATATAAATACAAGAAACGTTCTAACTGATTATGAAGAATCTTGTGGAGAAATGTTGGCTAAATGAAATCTTGAAGACCGTTGGCATGGTATATTGGCTACCACTGCTTTGGACCCCACCTTAGGTTTTCAAATTTAGACAATTTGTATGAATAAACCTGAACATCCACTGGAATATGTGAGCACTATTTTGGAGACCAGAGTATTGAATTTTTTTAAGTGGGCTTTAATTGTATTTATAAGTGAATTTATAATATTTTTAATATGCAGAATTAAGAAAACGGGGCATGTATTGGTTTTATGTCATTTATTATATAATGTAGCACATGTATATAATGTAGCACTGGTATAACATGTACTGTAGACAGACAGAAAAAGCTATTGGCAAAGTAATACCAAAAAAATAGTTGTTGATTATGGTTCTCATAATATTTCAAACAACTCATACACTTTGAGACAAAAGAACAAAAAATGTAGACTTATGGGATTATTATGCAACATGTTCTTTTATATCCAAAGTTCTAAAGCAAAGCAAAGAGAAATTGCAACTGGCCAATTATCCTGTGAACTTAGTCATTGAACAAATCTAGCCTTAATGACTCATGAGAGAATAAAATGCTCTTCAAAAGTCAGATATTTTTGCTTGAATAATTCAGACAATTTCATTGATATTTCACTTAGCATTATCCATAAAATAATTTACATAAGAGGTTTTAAAAACAGAACTCCTAATTGAGGCATTCAAGACAAAAGACATTTTGTCCAAAGCAAGATGAAAATTTATTCATCATTTTAAAAATAACTTTATATTTTGAAATAGTTTAAGACTCACAAGAAATTGCAAAACGAGTTCAGAGATTCCCAGGTTCCCTTCACCCAGTTTTATCCAATGTTAATGATATCTTACATAGCCATTATACATGCCCAAACTAGAGTTGCATAACTCTTAAACTCCTCATCCACATGGAACGTATAAAAGCATCAGGTTGCTGGAGAGCAAAATAAAGGATTTTTGAAGGGTGATTAGGAAGAACTCTGGGTATGCTCTGTGTCCCCCATAATGCTCTGTCCTCAAGTGATTGCAGATCTGTAACAAATGGATATTTTCTATTATCTCCAAGAGTCTCCACCTATCAAAAATCTATAGTGGGAAAAAAAAGCCCTTATTGTAACCTTATGATTTTTTGGTTTGGCTTCAGTAATTTGGCTATTAGAGAATTTTATCATTCTCTAATTCAAGAGAGTAGTCCAACAAACAAGAATTATTTTTTCCCAGGTAACTGAGATATAAGATTTCAAAGGCAAAATGTCTTTCTCTTTAAATCTTCCACAGGAACATCTCTAATCCTATCTCTGCTTTGTGGTTCTCTCATCCCTGCTTCACTTTAGCAAACTTTCATTGAAATCTACTTGGGAGAAAAGAGGAACTGCAGTAAGGGAGCCAGGGTAGTTTCTATCTGAACACAGACCAAATGCCTGCCTGCAGGTGTGTACCCTGGGAAATCATGTTTTATCACTGACACGCCTCCCCCCCCTTCCCCCATAGCTCACCTTACTTTGTGGTAGACTACTAACGCAGCATCACCCACATCCCCCCCACACTCAGCTGAACCGCTTTTTCTTATTTACCTTTTCAGGTTTGGTTTATTGTTGTTGATCTTGTTTTCAATTTATCTCTGTATATTCCACTTTACCTAACAGAGTGCCTTGACCATAATAGGAACTCAATGAATGTCTACTGAAAAGATGGATTCCTTTCACAAAGAAAAGAGCCAGAAGGATGACTAATGAAGGCAACTAGTCACATAATTTTAAAACATTTTTCTTTGTCAAGTAAGAAGTTGCTGCGGTGGAGGTCAAGGAGGTTGTTTCCTGCTTTCTCCTCTAGGGTGTTGATAGTTTCCTGTCTCACGTTCAGGTCCTTTATCCATTTTGAGTTTATTTTTGTGCATGGTGTGAGAAAATGATCTAGTTTCATTCTTCTGCATGTTGCTGTCCAGTTCTCCCAACACCATCTGTTAAAAAGGCTGTCTTTTTTCCATTGGATATTCTTTCCTGCTTTGTCAAAGATCAGTTGGCTGTATACTTTTGGTTCCACTTCTGAGTTCTCAATTCTGTTCCATTGGTCTATGGGTCTGTTTTTGTGCCAATACCATACTGTCTTGATGATGACAGCTTTGTAGTAGAAGATGTGGTTTATCTATACCATGGAATACTACATGGCAATGAGAAACAATGAAATCTGGCCATGTGTAGCAACATGGATGGACCTTGAGGGTGTTATGCTGAGCGAAATAAGTCAGGCAGAGAAGGACAAATACCATATGTTTGCACGTATAGGAGGATTAGGAGGAACTTGACGGAGGAACAAGGGGGAGAAGAAGGGCGGAAATGGTGGGGGAAAGGGAGAGAGGCAAACCATGAGAGACTCTTGAATGCTGACAAAAACTGAGGACTGATGGATGTGGGGGGGAGGGGGGATGGGCATGAAGGAGGGCACTTTGGGGATGAGCACTGAGTGTTATGTAGAAACTAATTTGACAATAAACTATTTGTAAAAAAAAAAAAACATTTTTCTTTGATATTTGGACATTTTAGCAATAGCTTTTGTCAATTACATGGATAGTTACTTTAATACACCATATCATTCTTTGCACACATGTGGAACCCAATATTTGTAAACACAAAAAGCAGGTAACCCCAGTTGGATAAAAAGTAATCATATTCATAGAAAATATATAAATGATGAAATCTGGCCATGTGTAGCAACATGGATGGACCTTGAGGGTGTTATGCTGAGCGAAATAAGTCAGGCAGAGAAGGACAAATATCATATGTTTGCACGTATAGGAGGATTAGGAGGAACTTGACGGAGGAACAAGGGGGAGAAGAAGGGCGGAAATGGTGGGGGAAAAGGAGAGAGGCAAACCATGAGAGACTCTTGAATGCTGACAAAAACTGAGGACTGATGGATGGGGGGGGAGGGAGGATGGGCATGGAGGAGGGCACTTTGGGGATGAGCACTGAGTGTTATGTGGAAACTAATTTGACAATAAACTATTTGTAAACTCTAAAAAAAAAAGAAAATATATAAATGAATACACAAAATACTATTAACCAGTATTACTTCTGGAGAGTGAGAAAAAGGAACTGTAAGGATCAGTGAGGTCACTAAATTGTACTTTTTGCTGTACACATTTCTGCACTATTTGATTTTTATTTCCATTTCATTTGTTAAGATTATATTAACTAGCAGAAAACTAAGCAGAGGTACTGTGGTCCTGAATATTTGAGCTTATATCTTTCATTGACTCAGAGCAGGGGATACAAAATCAAATGTCTCCAGGGCACAAGCAGGTAATGTAACCAAGCAAGCTGGACTGTGGATTTTGGCAAGTGAGGCAGTGCCTGCTCTTTATAAAGTGGCCAGGGACTACCCAGTTCTAGCCCATTGTTGCCATGTAAGAATATGGGTCTAATACTGTCAGATAACTCAATTTCCAAGTGAGAAGTAAGAAACCCAGAGATTTCAGGGGCAAAATTTCCTGATTTTTATTTATATTTTTAATGTTTATTTACTTTTGAGAGAGAAAACGCATAAGTGGGGGAGAAGCAGAAAGAGAGGGAAACACAGAATCTAAAGCAGGCTCCAGTCTCTGAGCTATCGCACAGAGCCCAACGCATGGCTTGAACTCACAAACCATGAGATCATGACCTGAGCTTAAGTCAGACACCCAACCGAGCCAACCAGGCACCCCAAAATTTCCTGATTTTTAAATGAAAACGATTGATTTAAATTTTTTTGTAGTTTAACATGAAGACCCAATAAAATTTGTTAATGGCCTAAATCTGACCTGTGGATCACCAGTTTGTAAACTCTGACTTTGGTAGTACTCTGAAGTAGTTTGGGGTTTGTTTGTTTGTTTGTTTTTTAAAAAATAGATGAAGATGTTTCAGGAAACTGGCTTATCTCTTGTTTGTTTTCCTCCTATCTAAAATATCAGTTAATATTCTAAAGCCTACAAAGGGCTCTAGGTATTTCCATGATGAATGAGCAGTAGAACCCAGAAACTGTCAAGCTTCTTCAGGGTTGTAAACTGATTGCCATTAACTGAGCATTCTGGGGCCAGTCATAAAGAATACAGTCTTGGGCAGGGTAGCAGTGTTTCCTGAGAGGGCTGTGAAGGCCAAGAACTGAAATGAGGTTAATAAAAAAAAGTAACCAAATTGGGGGCAGAGAGCAGTCTTCAAATCTTAGAGTTGCAGTCAATTGGATTATAAACTCTAAAATAGTCATGAAGGCAAAATTTAGGATATGCCTAATGTGATATTTGGGTATGAGCAAAGGTCAAGACATAAGAAACATTTCTTTCTACATACAAACAATGGGAGAGCAGACAAATAGGGAGATTGAGTACCTCCCAACCTGAGGACTAGTATTCAAGATTGAGCTGTATGGCCTTCCATACAGAATAATCCAGAATAGCCTAATGGAGTCTTAGTTTCCACTTAAATCATGTGTCATACTACTCAATAAAGACCAGAAGATATTACAGTTACCTGGCAAATGAACTCTTTTGAGCCACTTGCTCAATTAAGGTATCATGCCAAATATTTTTCCCTTATACATAATAGTATCCACCATATGATTTACCAGCACTTGCTATTGAAAAGTTGTCTAAAAACCAAGAAATAAATGAACATTACCCAACAAGGGTCCTCAAAGCATTCAAAATCATATTCAAATCAGGCAATAAGGATCACAAAGGAATACCTCTCCCTCCACACAGCACATGTGGATCCTACTTGGCACCCAATACTGAGAAAGTGGACTCTCTGGTTCTTCAATTAAAATAATTGGTGTCTCTGGCCCTTTAAAGCAGCAAATAAACACAACACAGCACTTAGTAGGCACTTCATAATTTTATCAATGGATAAATGTGAGTAGTAGAAAGAAAGCCTAGCTGAAATTATTAGCCAGTTGCCTAACAGGGAAAGAGAAGAGAGAAGGCACATACCCTGAAAAGTTGACACAAGACTAAAAATAACATTTAGGTCTTGGGGCACCTGGGTGACTCAGTCAGTTGACTCTTCATTTGGCTTGGGTCATGATCCCAGGGTCGTGGGATTGAGCCCTGCAATGGGCTCCATGCTGAGTGTGGAACCTGCTTGAGATTCTCTCTTCTCTCTCTCTCTCTCTGTCTCTCCCTCCCTCTGCCCCTCTTTGCAGCTTGCACTCTCAACCTCTCTCAAACAAAATTTTTAAAAATTTAAAAAATAATAAAATAGCATCTGGGTCTAAAAATATTAGAGATAGGAATAAAGTCCTGAGACCATCACTGTGTACCACACAGTGCCAAGCAGCTGCTCTTTGTTGGGTGAGAGGGTCTACTGGGAGACCAGGGCACCTCTATTCCACTGTTACCAACTGGCGGGGTGAAATTGGACAAGTAGTTTAACCTCTCTTTTTTTTTTTTTTTTTAAAGCTTCTGAGTTTTTTTTTTTTTTAATGTTTTATTTATTTCTAGGAGAGAGAGAGAAACATCGTGAGCAGGGGAGGGTCAGAGAGAGAGGGAGTCACAGACTGAAACAGGCTCCAGGCTCTGAGCTGGCAGTCAGCACAGAGCCCGACGCGGGGCTCGAACCCATGAACCGCGAGATCATGACCTGAGCGAAAGTCGGACGCTTAACCGACTAAGCCACCCAGGCGCCCCTAGTTTAACCTCTCTTAACTCAGGTTTTCTCATCTGTAAAATCTATCTGCCACATAAGGTAGAGAGGATTCAATGAGTTAACACTTAAAAAAAAAAAAAAACCTTTGAAGAGTGCCAAGTACATAAAAAATACTCAATAAAGTTACCTGTGGATAAGGATACTGTGTCATCATACAAAAGAGTAGATTATGTTCAGGATAACCGAATTTAATAAGGCAGGAATTAAGTAACAAACATATCAAAGACCTTTCAAAATTATTAAAACAAAAAGTTTGGGTTTGTAGAGAGCTAATTTTTTAGCTCTCTGGAAAAGTCATGTGAAATATTTCATCAATGAGCATGTCAGCACAGCATTCCCGCGTCGCTGGAACCAAGATTTGACTAGAATGTCAGCTCTCTCATGGTTAGCTGTGTAGCACTGACAAGTCCCTTGAGCATGCTTCATACTTTGCATCTATAAAATTAAGATTATTACACCTACATTGTGATTTTTGTGGGCTCTGTAAACATTTGCCTTCAGGGGCCTCTTCCATAAAATAATAATACTAATTATATTTTAGAGCTGCATGGGTCTAAGGACATATAATCCATGCTGGATTACTTATTATATACTCAATATTACTATATTCAATATTTGCCTCCTGACTTTGAAAGAAGTTAAAGCATTTTCTTCATGGACCCTAGCCAGGCACTGTGCCCTGGGTAAAACAGCCCTGATTGTCAGGAGTACTAAATTCATCAGTGTTGTAAAGCACTCGGAACAATGTCTGACACTACACTAAGCACTATATGAGTGTTTGTTAAATAAATAAAAATGTACAGTGTCAAACAAGACAAGTGTTACTTTCTTCCAGACTTTTTCCTGTTCTCCTTGCCATTTCCATAAGTAAACTCTGGTTTAAAATATGGTTAAAAACTTTCCTACCACTAACCTGTACTTAACATTAGCAACTGAAACCATGAAGGCTTCAGAATAAATTAAGAGTACAAATTGTATGTAAATTCCATTTTGTTAAAAAAAAAAAAAAAGTGGAGGTGGTAAGTGTTTGCACCTCTTTCCCAAACCCTGAACATCAGAGGTGCTGAGCAAGGTGCTATTCAAGGTATCCCAAATGGGGAGAATTTGCTTTCCGGTTTCCAATCTTCTTTATCAGGAACAACAGTTCATATCCATGTCCCTCTTATGTATGGTTAAAGATGCCAAACTTAAGGGGGAGAGGGCAAGATGGCGGAGAAGTAAGGAGCTCCGTACTTGCACTCGCGCCCATACATCACACAGAAAAGATCCGAAGACATTGGAAACCTTACAAAACCTGAGAGATTGGGAGAAAAAAAAGACGCAGAATCCACTGAGAGAGCCTTCTAACGTGAGTGCGAACCGGGGAAGATAAAATCGGGCCGGGATCGGAGACTCCAGGGTGG
>NW_024083241.1:4375-19197 GCF_003009895.1 Hyaena hyaena | reverse complement strand
TAAAAAAAAAAAAAAAAAAAAAAAAGAATAAATACATTCAGTTGATGTAAGACAAAATGGTTTGTAGGTAAACTTTTAAATAGCTTCCAAAAGTCACCAAAAGCTTTTAGAGTGTTAGTAGCTGAAATTTTAACCTGAAACCTTAAAGTTTTGGTAAGTTAAATGCTAAGTTAAATTCTTTTAACATCTAGATCATTTTCAAATAAAATAATGAAACATTAAGTACTAAATTTAGGTTTACCTACTTTTGTCTTGTGATAGAAACTAAAGATGAATTTGGGTCTGTCAATAAACATCTTTTGTGCTTTACTGCAAGACTATTCTATGAAGTAGCACACGTTTCTAGAAATTATAAAATTCATTCATAAATTTGTCAATCTAAAGAATACTGGTATACCAAACAGTTCACAACTTCTTACTACTTAGTTTTCACTAGTAATTAAGGTTTTGAAGAGTTAAGAATTTTAATAAATGGGGCGCCTGGATGGCTCAGTCAATTAAGCATCCAACTCTCAATTTCAGCTCAGGTCATGATATCGTGGTTAATGGGTTCGAGCCCCACGTTGGGCTCTGCACTGCCAGTGCAGAGCTGGCTTGGGATTCTCTCTCTCTTCCCCTCTGTCTGCCCCTCCCCCTTGTGCACTTGCTCTCTCTTTCAAAATAAACATTTAAAAAACTTTTTTAAAAAGAATTCTAATAAACATAACTATGACTACTAGAAACTATAAGGGAAACAACTCTGTATGCAAGGGAAATAAGATGTGAGTTTTTGGTAACAAGTAGTATAAGGAATAGAAATATTTTTTTTTGAGGTAAAGAAAAAAATTTTGTCCTAAAGCGAGGCTAGTTACTTAGAGAGGAAAAACAGGACAAAATCTGAATGTAAACAGGTTTACGGGGAAAAATATTTGTAAAGAAATGTTATGTGTGGCTGGTATTGGCTAAGATTAGGATAAATTTAAGTAAATAGGTTTTAATATAAAAATAAACTGGTGCAAAAATAAAAGTTTGTGTTCTCTTTGTTAAAAGTACAAAGTTTTCTTGAGCTACTGGTCTGCTCTTAATAAGAAAGTATAAACAAAACTTTTTCTTTGTCTTTAAAGTTATCTGCCTAGAGAACCACGATTCTGTGTTTTGTCAAAATAATTACTTATGTTTATCGGGTCTTCAATTACTTAAGAAAACTAAGTCTTAATATTTAAAGAGATAAATTCTGCTCACAACTATGTAATGTTCTACATTTGCCTTTCAAATCTTTTTATTGTCACTTTGGTTACATGGGTAATTATATATTGTTTCATAATAATTTGTGATCCTATTTAATTAAATGTACATATATTTTAATATATTTTGACATGTTTTCCAAAATCAAGTTCTAAAATAGTCTTCTGGCTGCAATCTGAGGTGTTACAAAGGGCCCTCAGAACATTTCAAATATGTTGTGAGACATTAAACTAATTAGGCTTATTTGGTATGTTAAATTACATGGGAATCATTGTCAAACAAGTGGTGCTAAACCTTCTTAGACTGTATTTGTGTAAATATGTTATTAAAATAAGTGTTCATGGTGTCTGCGTGGTTCAGTCAGTTAAGCATCCAACTCTTCATTTCAGCACAGGTTATGATCTCAGAGTTTGTGAGTTCGAGCCCCACAGTGGGCTCCACGCCAACAGTGCAGGCCTGCTTGGGATTCTCTCTCTCTCCCTCTCTTTTTGCCCCTTCCGCGCTCTCTTTCTCTCTCTCAAAATAAAGTTGAAAACTTAAAATAAAAGTGTTCTAAAATTTTTATGAAACTCCTATAAATCTAATGTCCTGGTAAGTTATTATCTTAAAGTGTTGTGTGTCACAGAAATAACCAAATTTCCTTGTCAACTGCACCGTGATGAACTTTAATCAGACCTTGTCATTTACAGTTACTGTTCTACTCTGAGGCTACTGCAAATGTGCCTCATCTTCACTGAGACTCATAAAAAGAACTCTGAGGACCAGTTTCTGATAACCTTAAAATCATAAAACTCAGCTACATAAAAATTTCCAGAACTAATGGACAAACTGGATTTAAGTAGAACAGGAATTAATAATATGGGACTGAATGAACTAAAGACAACTGTTATTTTTATGACTTTCTGTTTAAAACATTGCTGACTTTTAAAATAATGCTTTGCTTTTCCAGATTTAAGGAAACCTTTCTCTTAAGCTGACTGACTTACAGCATTTTGATGAAATACACTTTTGTTAACAATTGAAACGTTATTTTTTTTCTCCCTACCTGATTCTTCCAGATTCAGAAACTCAGTGGGTATTCCTATATTTTCATGGCAATATATTTATTTATTTGCATAAGTTCAATAAGAATCTATTCACCTTTTGACACAACACAAGTGAAAACACTGGTTATACCAAGGCTTTTACTGGAATGTCATATTTAAGAGAGACATGCATAAGACTCAGATATGACCAGACAGCTTTAAGGTACTAAGGTTGACTTTAGAGAACCAATAAATCCCCTTGGAAATGTAGGCCTGATATCTTGCTTACTAGGTGAATAAAGGTCACTATCTGGCAGGTACAAAAACATCAATAGATGTGAAGGACCTGGAAAAGAGAGTAGAATTAACCCAAATCCATAGGAACTGGAGGCAAAATCTAATGGCAAATATCTGGTGTAGCTTCTGGCCTCAAAAGCCTGTTAAAAGTTCACTCTAGAGATTCCTTACAAGAAGTTCCAACAAAGCAGGTTTTAAAAAAAGAAAGGAAGGAAGGAAGCAAGCAAGCAAGCCTTGGCCATTCCTGGTGTCTGGCTAATTGCCAGGGCCGAGCAAAAAGACCAAATTTCCAGAGACATGAAGACAACGAGTAATACCCCAAAATATGGACTCATTTTCTACTCCACCTTCACTGGCCAAGCAGCTTCCAAGAACAAAGGCTGCATCTTTGGATACCTGGTGAACAAATGCAATATTGCCTCAAGAAATGACTGCTTCACTAAGGTGCCCACAGGTATATTTGGGGAGAAGCTTCCAGAACAAGTTGAGGAGCAGCTGTCCTTCTATAACAATGGAGAGACTGCACAAAAAAAATCCAGATGCCAGAAATGAGGCAATGGTTCAGGCAGAAGAAGTGCTTGCTGAGATTTCTATGAAGCTGGAGAAAGAGAAGAAACGCTTGAAGAAGGAAAGAAACTGCTAGCTGCAAGTGGCTTCCTGTCTTCAGAAAACAGCAGCAGTCCCCCCTGACAAATGTGAGGAGACAAGTGAAAGCCGAAAAGAAGGAAAAAGCAAAAGCTCCAGGAGGTTCCTCAGGAGGGTGGAAGGGAAATCCCCTATGTCTCTGTTGCTTTCTCTAAACCCAAGAAAAGGAATTCTTTTTCCAAGGAGGAACTGGTTAGTGGCGATCTTGAAGAGAAGGCTAGCAGTGGAAGTCTTCCCAAGAGGAAGAAATCATTCCCCACAGAGCAACCAGTTAGTGATCCTGAAGAGACAGGAAGCAGGAGTGTCCCCAAGAAAAAGAGAAAATTTTCTTCCTAGGAGGAGCTGCTCAGCAGTGGCCCTGATGAGGGTTAGTAGTAGTAGTTAGTAGTAGTAGTGAGAGCAGCTGCTCCAAGAAGTTCCAGAAGCTATCCCAGGAAGATGAGAATGAACATTTTCCTGATGGGGACATAATCCAAGATGACATTTCCTAACCCAACCCATCCTTTATATCCCAGTAAAACAAATTCTGAAGAAAACAGAATAAAAAAAATTAAAATTAAGAAGTCTTATGGTCAACTGCTATTCTTGCTGTGCTTAAGTAAATGATCAGGTCAAGGTCTCCTTTTTTGAAACTAAGCTTTTCACAAACAAATGAGTATTAATTAGGCTATCTTTGGTAAAAAAAAAAAAATGAAGGTGACTATAGAGAAATATGTTTCATTAAGACATTTGAATAAATATTAAATTCTAATACTGTTCATTACAAACTCAACTAGATCCGGATTCCTTCTAGTTTCCTCCAATGCCTGGCTACAACTCTCCAAGTTAATGTTTTCAATTTTTCTCCCATCTTTCTGAGTGGGATTCATCTGAAAACTAAAACTACCCTTCCTCCTAAAACCCTGCAAACTAAACATGAACGGCTTGACGTAAACTTCAGAGAAATCTCTAAAATAGTTTACATATAGCTAACTTCACGCCTATTGCTCTGTGGGCCTTTCAAAAAGATCACATGTAACATTCGAACTACAAACTAGGAAAATCAGACTACCACTGCCTGTTCTCAATCTATCTACAGATGCTTCAATCTTGACAGATATCTAGGTATCATGAGACTCAAAGTGGTTTATAATTTGACCCAATCATTAACTATCATCTTTCTTTTGTTTCCATACAGATGTCTCTTATTTAATACCTGACTGCTTGTTATCAAGCCAGTTATCCTAGCAGTTATTCCAAACACAGCCTAATGGAAATCAAATAACTTGGTAAGTTAGCCTGGTCCACTATGAGAGGGATGATATCAACACGGTACAGGACAGATGGCTAACAGTGGTCTAAAATATATATATATTGTACATGTGGTAGAAAAAAGGTAAAGAAAGGAAGAAAAAGAAAAAATCTTCAAGGTTGACTGTGTGCATTAATCTTAAAACAATGTAATTTTAAGAACATTCATAAAGCATAAAACAAATTCAAATAGGCTTTCTGCTTTCATATATTTAGAAACTTAAAGTAGTATCTTAACAATACAAATTCAAAAGTCTCCAGTGTCACTACTGGTGCAGAGCGGGGCAAGTTTCCTTAAGGTGTTATCATTTGATGAGTGACTGTGAAAAATGGAAACCGTTATTAAAATTTTATGTGGTTAAACCTGAGGAAATAAGTTGCAGTGTGAGGGAAGTTTCTAAAACTTTTATTTCTGGTAATTGTCACTTTACTGAAAATAGACACATTATATAAAACATTCTACTAAGATTTATTAATATTCATTATTTATACTGTGTGTATTAAAATGAATTTGAAGTGGCTCCTGATAAAAATGTAATAATGGCATGAAAATATGAAGAAGAGACCCATACTGAGTTGAGAGAAGTGTGTAAGTCAGAAAAATTAAGAACAGTTAGAAAATGCTGAGGTTTCTGGCTGCCGAGCAAGCTAATAAAATAAATCACACCAGTTTGTTGGGATTAACAAACTTGCATAGCTATTACGTATGTTGACAAAAGAAAAAAAAAGAATATCAAGTTATTTGGGCCACAGACATGCTATAAAGCATGTTGGTCGGTGGTGTAAGAGTTTAGCATGAGCTTTTATCAAAAACCTTAAGACTGGGTTGGACGTAATAAAGAGTAAGATCTTCCTTACTGGATATGAACAGTAAGTCTATGTTCAAATTTTATAACTTGTCTTTTTCTGTTTCCTACTTTTCTGCTCTAAGGCAGAATGAATAATATTTAGAAATCAATATTTAGAAATCAATCAGTCTCACAATGGTTTAGGCCTTTGGCTGTGGGTAAACTTCCCCCAGCAAGTAACTACCAGGTCACCTCCAAAATTCAGCTCTGTTGGAGGGTGTAAATGCTTTTTTTCAGTGAATGAATTTTTAGTACAGGGTCTTCTCAGTCCACAGGTCTGATCAGGTCTACCTGACAAGACTGTGGCTAAAAACGTGTGGCAAAGGCAACAGTGTCCAATGTTACCTAAGACCAACAAGAAAGGTGGGCCAAACGTGTCATGATCGTAGCAACACATTCAAATACAGAGGCAAGAGTAGTGTCCACACTTATTTCAAATTAATTCCCTATGAGCTATCTAAATTACTTGTTTTGCTAGATGTCATTTTGCCAAAGGTTGCTTAAAAAGCTGTCAGGATTGGGGTCTGATGATGACCTTCGCTGTAACAAGATTTAGCCCACAGAGAGTTGTGAAACCTGGATCTGTCCCAGGAATACATCTGGCTCCTTGAGCAGTTTCATGAGACTCTCCTATGAGCCAGATTTAGCATTAAATTATAGAGCAGGTTCTGGAATATGGCCAGAGTACCAGTATGAAAAGGATCTTTATCCCTACTGAAAGCTACTATAGTGGGCATGTATGCAGAACCAGGAGTAGCGATAACCCCTGGGTACCTCCCTCCCTCATTCCCACTCTCTCAAAGAGAAATGAGAAAGAGGAGATTTTAGTGCAGGAGAGCTGCCAGGACTTTGATGGTATGAGCTCCTTCATTATGATTGATCTTAGGCATGACACACAGCAATAACAGTAGCTAACATTCACTGGGCACTTGCTATGCACCAGGCAGTGTGCTAACCCTTCTATGCGGATTACCTCAGCTGGTCCTACCACAAACCTGAAGTAATATTTATATCCCTATCTGTGATTCACTGTAATGATGGCTTTAATTCTACACCCCTTCCTCTGTCCATGCCCTTTACTGTGTGACTCTGCAGTCTGTCTCACTAAAAGTGCAGGCCCAATGTCCCCACTCTGTCAATCCAGGCCGGTCCCATGGCTTGCTGTGGCCAAGAGAATGCAAACCTGACCTCATACCAGTTCTGAGCATGGCCTCAGGAGGCCTCACGTGTCTCTGCGTGCTCACTCGCACCTCTGCCATTGCCATGAGAACACGTCCAGGCCAGCCAGCGGAAGGAAGGACAACAGCTGGAGCAGAGCTGAGCCATCCTGATCGGCTCTGCCAAGGCCAGCCTAGACCAGCCAAACCCCAGAAGTTTGAGAAGCCCAGCCACAGTAACCAGAACTGTCCAGGGGACCACCAACTGACTCCAGATGTATCAGCAATAACTGCCCACTGGTGAAGGCCACTGAGGTTTTGTGATTGATCATTACACAGCATTACTGTAGCAGCAGAAGCTGGTGTACCATTTATAAACAGGAAGACAGAGGCAGGAAGACATTAACTATCTTGCCCAAATTGACAGGAGTATAGCTGGGCTATAAGATGCTAATTCAGCTTTTTAGAAAATGGATTGTAATTTCTATAGCAGGTCAATATTTTATAACTATATTAAAAAGCCTTTTAAAACTCCTTTCATTTTGGGCTGCCTTAATTCAGACAGGTCTTTGGCAAAGAACCAAAGAAACTGATCTTGACATTTATAGCTGATATCAATGACCAGACAAACATAGACAAGGTTATGGTAACCAGAGAGAATAGTTTTGCTTTACATGACTTGTGTGGAAGGGAACTTGATCTTGATCTATACAGTGGCTGCCCAGGAGCAGCAACTGCAAGGAAGGAAGAAGCCCTCACCGTAAGGGCATCACTATAATGCAGGACACTGACTTTCATGTGACTTCTGCTACCAACATTAGAGTTACATCTCATTTACCCAACCACTGAGAGAAACGGTGAGCAGGGGAATTGAAGAACTTCAATATTAATGGCAATACATCAATTCAATTATCTTGGCTCACTAATGAGGTGAACTCCTAGTGTATGGAAGTTGCAAGTTCAAACTCCACCACGGCAATGGGACCCATGTGGGTACTTAGGTCTTTGGCGCCAGCTGCCGCAGGATGGGATGGGAGGAGAAACCTGTTTTGGGGATAAGAATTACTACCAGAACTGGTCACACAGAGCAGCTCAGAAAATTGGAAGATACTGTAGATCATCTATGGCATTACTTGGGGACATGAATAATCTCTTTACCAGAAAGGGAAAAAGAAACAAGCTACTAGAGCACAGTAAAAATTAGTGAATTGTTTTACACAGTAAAGTCTTAATTCTTCACTTAATAAAGTCTAAATCTGAAGTGTAATAAAATATTTGTTCTTCTTTAACTAGATTAATCTTCTACATACAGAATGTTTTAGTGTCTAAGAATAGACTAATGACTTCAGCTTTGATTTGAGAATTGACCAAGACTTTTTCTCTGACCAAATTTTAGTCAGGATCCTCTAAGCCCTCTTCTTGACTAGGCTTTGACCTTGGCCCCATCCTGTCCTTGCCAAGCCTGCACAGCCCAGTTTCAGCAAGAATCCTGGTCAATTTAGAGAGAGTCCCCCACCCTTGATATCAGAGCCCCCTCCATTTCTGATAAAATTCCCCATCTCCTACCCTGATAGCTGATCAAACTGGTGTGCCTTCAGCAAAAGTCCCCTTACTTCTGATGTTTCATCTTAGTAATTTTCAGTCCACTGACTCCCTTACTCTGCTTGTTGGACATAAATCCCCACAGGTCTTTGCTCTATTCAGAGAGAGCCTAATCTCTCCCACCTCTGTGATAGTCTTAGCATTTTTTTTTACAATAGTACTGAATAAAATCTTTCTTACCACTTTAACAAGTATCAGGATAAATTTTTTTTCTTTAACAGAGTTCACTCTATAACAAAAATATAGGGGTGCCTGGGTGGCTCAGGTCATGAACTCACAGTTTATGAGTTCAAACCCCATGTCAGGCTCTCTGCTGTAAGACCCCACTTTGGATCATCTGTCTCCCACTTTCTCTGCCCCTCCCTCACTTTCTCTCTCTCTTTCAGAAATAATAAACATAAAACAAAACAAAACAAAAACATAGAAAATATGTGGTACCAGCAAAAAACATGCCTACTGATAGACATGAGATATATGAATAAAGATAAATAGACTTTGGGGAGTCTATATATCTATAATGAGTAAAATGATATGGTTTATTTTTTACTTTTTTAATATTGATTTATTTTTGAGAGAGAACACATGGGGGAAGGGCAGAGAGAGGGGGACAAAGGATCCAAAGTGGGCTGTGTGCTGACAGGAGTGAACCTGATGTGGGGCTTTGAACTGATGAACTGTGAGATCATGACCTGTCCCAAGGTTGGATGCTCAACTGATTGGGCCATCCAGGCACCTCAAAACCATATAGTTTATTACAGAAGAACTTAACACAGCCAAATTGTTCAAATGGGACACAAACTTCCCTGAATTTTCTAGAAAATACAGTTAAAGCTGTATTTTTTTGTATTAATACTTAGCAGAAAATGTTCTTTGATGTACATGATCACATTTCTGTCTTGTTAACTAAAGAATTATGAACATTTTTTAAAAGCCTTTTTTGATGAGAAATCTTACAGAGCCTTGGGTCACCATTCCAGACATCAGGGATCACTCCTCAGAATGATATATGTAGAAAATACTGGAAATTGAGCTCAGTGTGTAGACTGGGCCAAAGATATACCTAGAAAACTTGCTCTGAGATGAAATCTCTGATAGCATCTGAATTAGAGTGCTTCTTATTGTTTCCCTCTTCTGAAAACTGCGTGAACATAAAAATGCAATGTCAACTGGTTTCACTTAAATAAAGCTTTCACTATATTTGTCTTTAAAATATTGAAATATTAGGGTGGGGGGCACCTGTGTGGCTCAGTCGTTTGAGCATCCAACTTCAGCTCAGGTCATGATCTCATGGTTCATGGGTTTCAGCCCCATGTAACGCTCTGTGCTGACAGGTCAGAGCCTGAAGCCTGCTTCGGATTCTGTGTCTCCTCTCTCTCTGCCCCTTCCCTGAATGCACTGTGTCTCCATCTCTCAAAAATGAATCAACATAAAAAAATGTGCTTAAATTTTAAAAAATAAAATATTGAAATAATAGGAGCAAAATCTATTTCAATTGTTTCCTATCTCTAAAACACTAAGAAATAAACAGATGCCTTTGATTTTTGTAAGATCTTAATATCAGAATAAGTAATTTCCTGATAAGTGTGAATTTATTAAACAAGCCACTTAGAAGTCATCTCATTATGACTGGTTTCCTCATTCTAGACAAGACATAAAATTAGTACAGATTCAAGTGATTTTTCAGAGAGAAGAAGGGGGATAAAGCACTAGTTTAAAGCTACACTGTCCAGCCATGAACCCCACCTAAACCATTTGTAAGCTGTATGACCTTGGGGTTACTTAAGCTGTTTGAGCCTCAGTTTCCTCATTTGGAAAATGGGGGGCAGTAAGAGCAGTTATAGGACCATTATGTGGATTAAATGAGTTTATGCATTAAAAGCACTTAGAAGAATACCAGATATCCTGTTAAACCTCAGTAAAAGTTAGCTACTTTATTATTATTGCCAGATTTCTAAAGCCTGAAACCCTTATTGCTACAGTCACACTAAGCCCATGGTGACCATTCCTTTTCTTCCTGGCTATTGTTGGGATCTTCACCTACCCTCCATGCATGGGGATACCTACCTGGGGCATTTACTGATATATTTCAGATCTAAATCATTATCAAAACTAAAAAAAGGAAGGGGCACATGGCTGGCTCATTCAATAAGGAACATGACTCTTGATCTCAGGGTCATGAGTTTGAGCCCCATTTTGAGGGTAGAGACTATTTTTAAAAATAATAATAGTAATAATAATAAGGAAATAGAAAAGCAAAATATCAAGTGATACTCTAGACAGCCTTCCTCCACACACACACACACACAGCACACACACATACACAGCACACCCACACATACCCCTGATCTTTTGTCACTTATTTTTTTTTAAATGTTTTTATTTATCTTTGACAGAGAGAGACAGAGTACAAGGAGGGGAGGGGCAGAGAAAGAGGGAGAGAGAATCTGAAGCAGGCTCCGGGCTCTGAGCTGTCAGCACAGATCCTGATGTGAGGCTCAAACTCACAAACTGTGCAATCATGACCTGAACCAAAGTCGGACACCCGATCAACTGAGCCACCCAGGTGCCCCTCTTCTCCTGTCATGCAGATCATGAGCATACAGATCAGAGTTTATCACAGTGGGACAACAAAATCATCTCTATTTATAGTGACAATACATCATGGATTCTTTGAGGAGTCCCACATCATATCCTGTGTATAACTTTCCACAAAAACAACCTATTAAATGTTTAGTTAACATGCTGTATTTTTAATTATGCATGGTCTTCTAAATAAGATAAAAAACTTAAAAAGTTCTTTAACAGACAAGGTCCTGATTTTTTGTTCTGAAGACTGAAGAGAGAGAATGCTAATGTAAAAGGGACAAAATTATATCCCCAGGGCATAGTTTGTTTTGCCTCCAAAGTACTCACAAAGATTTTAATTGTGGGAGATTTCACATAAGAATCCCCTTTTCTGGGTGCCTGGGTGACTCAGGGGATTAAGCATCTAACTCTTGATTTTGGCTTAGGTCATGATCTCACAGTTCATGAAATCGAGAGCCACATCACCCTCTTCACTGACAGCACAGAGTGTGCTTGGGATTCTCTCTCTGCCCCACCCCTACTTGCACTCTCTCTCTCTCAAAATAAACACACAAAATTTAAAAAAAAAAAAGCCCTATTTCTGACTTCTCTCAAAAAACAAAGAAATGAAGTTAAAAAAAAAAAACCACACACAAACCAGAAACCTAGCAAGGCAGGCCTCCTTCATGAATATAGCGTGAGCTGAATCCGGGGTAGCACATTCTTTCCTATTCACCACTACTGTGTCCCAGACACTAAGGTCCAGAGGCAATTACTACTCATGATTAGACTTGCCCTAGCTTTTGCTGACACCTAGCCAGCTTTATTCCTGTATGTTATTTAATGTTACTCACTGCCTGTGTGGGTTACTTAAGCTTGGAAGCTCTGGCTTTCAGCCTGACCAAGTTGTTTGCAACTTCAAGGCACTGAACGCCTTTAACTTACAGACTGCCCTCCACCCAGTCTATGCACAAATGAGAACCAAGACTCCCAGGTGCTAACCTCAGAGCAACATCTGGAATCTATCTCTTCCTCTAAGATAGTATACAAGGGAACCTGAAACATCCTCACCAAGTATCAGCTTAATTCCAACTCAGAACCCTGGTTCCCAAGCCATGAATCCTGGTATTGCTTGAGTCCTTCCCCTCTGATATTAGAGCCCTGTATGAAATCCATTTAGTCAGAGACCAATGACCCTGTCCTCCCAAACCTGGCTATAAGCACACTCTCTCACCCAAGGACTAAGCCCCACCACATGGAACTCAAGGGATCCCACTTTCAATTGTTAAATGGGCACTGTCCAATATGGTAACTACATGTCCAATATGGTCGTCACAAGTAGTCAATGAACACATGAAATGTGGGTAGTCTGAAGTGAGATGTGCCACAGGTATAAAATAAACACGAGATTTCAGACTTAGTATGAAATAGGGCATATAAACTATCACATTAATAACCTTCAGGGGCGCCTGGGTGGCTTAGTCAGTTAAGCATCTAACTTCAGCCCAGGTCATGACTCCACAGTTCATGAATTCAAGCCCTACATCGGGCTCTGTGCTAACAGCTTAGAGCCTGGAGCCTGCTTCAGATTCTGTGTCTCCCTCTCTTTGCTTCTAACCCACTCCCGATCTGCCTCTGTCTCTCAGTCAAAAATAAACATTTTAAAAAATTAATAATTTTTATACTTATTACCTGCTGAAATGCTAACATTTTGGATACATTTGGTTGAATAAAATAAACTAATTTCACTTGTTTCCTTTTACTTTTTTAATGAGACTGCTATAAAATGTAAAATTACATGTGGCTCATATTCAAGTTCTTTTGGCTAGTGCCACTTTAGGTAACAAAGACAACCACTGTCCAAAGAGTGCTGCAACTCCCTACTCTCACTCAAATGGCCTGTCCTGCAGTCAGTCCCACATGGGTTAAGGCCCTGTCCCACTCTCTGAAAGGCATGAAATTCTTCCATATTGCCTCTTTAGGCAGTTTTAAAGTGAACAATTCTCCTTTTGCTACATGCTATCCTTCCCATTTCTAATTTAAATTGTGAAACTCCCATAGTTATGTGTGAGTGAGTTAGTCTGACTGTATATGTGTGTGTCTGTGTGCATAAACAACTTGCATATAGGAAATGGAAAAGAAATAGCAACTTGGAATTGTTTTTTTCCCCCAGTGAAGAGAACCTTGGTTGGGGGGGAAGGGGGGCTTTCTTCTCTACAAGGAAAACCTCAGAGTGAACTGCTTAGGTCACTGGGCCAATCCCACCATTAAGAGACTATAGAAACAGATACTGAGAAGTAGGAAGTCCCTTGGAGGAACCTAGGTACCAGTTTTCAAAGGAAATTTAGTTAGTTAAAAGGAAAAACAACAACAACAACAACAACATGAAGCTTGGAACCCATACAGGGTTTGACAAAGTCCATTTAAAACAATGTGAACAAAGAAATGTTCAGTGATGGAAAAACTGAAGCAGTTACTTGCATTAATGCAACAGGCTTAGGTAAACAAAGTACTGCTGTCTGAGTCACCAGCTGAACCTGTTCACATTTATCACCAGACATAGGACTCTGATGGGAACTACACAAGAAAATGAATGATGCAAAGGCCTTGCTACTCCAAGTGTGGTCCCTGAACCAGCAACATCAGCACCACTTGGGAACTTGTTATGCAAGTTCTTATGTCCTAACCCAGACCTAAGGTAAAAAGATCCTTGGTAAAATGCAATGAGATTTTGCATTTTTACAAGAAGATTTCCCCATTCGATTGGTATATACATTAAAGTCTGACAAGTACCTGAAATGTAACCTTCTGAATGTATTCATATGCTTAGCAATCTTTTTTGTAAATCAAACAATGGCAGCCTTCCTTTTGAGTTAGAGTCTCTGGAATTTGTCCCACTGGGGATCTTTATGGTTTTGTTTTGTTTCCTTTGGGCTGTAGTTAATAACACAGAATGTTTTTCAAGTAAATCAGTGGTTCCAGGTGGTTCTTGGATGAGAGTCCTGTAACAAGGCTATAAAAAGCCAGATATTTCTCTTATAAGTTTCCAACTTAAGTATTCCCTGAGGCAAATCGCTTGGCTTAAGGGAGGCAAACAATTTTATGTAAAATAGATGAATATCTGTGTAACTATCCCACCACTTCCAGGTCCCGTGTATATCAAAATAAGGGGGGAAAGTGCCAAAATCCACTCTATTTTAGAATACTGCAGCTTGACGCATGAAAAGGGGAGTTTTATACCACAACTGAGAAAAACAAATTAATCCACATACCTTTCATATTACTTAAAACTCTTCTACTGCCAAAAAAATACAAAAAAAAAAAAAAAAAACCCTCCTTTGTGCCTTTTTTTTATATCCTTCTCAGAGCTTATAATATTACCACTGTGAATATCTGACAAATTCTTAATCCATTTTCTCTAAGCAAGGGGTGAAAGAAAACACACAATGGGAATATGGAGTATTCTGAAATAAGACATTAATTCTCCAGTGGAATTATTTACAAGGAGACTTGCAGGTTCAAATATAGTCTCAAACTTGGCAGAAAATTCCCCAAAGTATCACAAAAACAGCCAAAATCCTGGTAAATACACTTAGATTTATGGTATTCCAAGGCAAACTTCAGCAAATACATAGTGATGTTCCACTTTGGGAAGATTATTTTGAGTCAAAAGCAATCAAAACCTAGCAGGTTCAGAAAAGCTCTTTACCTTCCCCCTAGGCTGCCGACATTTACATTGGAAAGGAAAGCCTGTACCTGGAAGACAGCAACAGAGACTCCTCTGTACCTAAGTAATCTATTCGCACAGCAGGGCCACCTTTGTTTTCCAAACAGGTCCCCTCCTGAGCTCAGGAGGCCTAGAAGCCTCATCTTGCTGGTCTTTAAAATGTCATGTCTCCTTGGCTGTGCAGAAGCTTTTAATCTTGATGAGGTCCCAACAGTTTATTTTTGCTCTTGATTCCCTTGCTTTTGGGGATGTGGCAAGTAAGAAGTTGCTGCGGCACAGCCAAGGAAACAACCCAGAAAATTAATAGGCAACCAACGGAATGGGAAAAGATAGTTGCAAATGACATATCAGATAAAGGGTTAATATCCAGAATCTATAAGGAACTCACCAAACTACACGCCCGAAAAACAAACAACCCAGTGAAGAAATGGGCAGAAGACAT
>NW_024083241.1:0-3551 GCF_003009895.1 Hyaena hyaena | reverse complement strand
TAAATAAATAAATAAAATAAAATAAAATAAAATGTCTATGTGGATTCTTGTATAAAACTAAATGTGGTTTTCTCCTGTTAATCCGTCTCATGTCGATTTGATTCTTGGTCCACCTAAAAGGACCTTAAACAGCAGAGAAAATTCTTCATCCTGAACCGTATCAACACATAATACCACACAGTTGGTACTGTGGAGCAGCACACAATACCAACCATTTGAACTGTCATGACTTAACAGACTTTAGGTGTTTGCCTTTAAAGTCAGTGTTTGTTGACCACCTGCATCCAAGCTGTCCATGTATTTGTATCTGAATGACTACAACAAACTATTATTAGTGAAGGGAAGAAAAATACACCTCTTTGGCATATTTTTTGGTCTGATTATTTTTGAGAAGGTACGGATACAGGGGAATCTCTCAAAACAGAGAAGTTACTCTTTTGTGAGAGAAATTAACATTTATGAGGGGAATTTCCAATATAAGGGTATCTTCCTCCCTGTACCAGGAAGGGGAGGACGACTACCAGGAAGAGGATGGCCCTCATCTCTAGCAACTTTGATCAATGGAGAAAGCGTGGACTTAAATCTGCAGAATAACTTCCCCTGTGTTTACTGTGCTTTTCCTGGTAACCTCCCAAAACCGGCCTGCCCACCCCTGTGCCCACATCTTCTCATCTTTTTCCTTAGCTGGGGATGGTAATTAGAGTGATGGCTTGGGCCATTTCTAGGAGTTCCTCAGTTTTCCTGGGTCTCTTTCTTGTAATTAGAAGGTATGCACAGTATTAAACTTGTTTTTTTTTTTCTTGTTAATCTGTTTTTATCACAGCTGGGGGTCTCAAGAACCTAGAGGAGTGGGGGTGGGGGGACATTCGTTTTCCTCCTCTAAACAAGTTAACTGTGCCTAGGTATTTTGCTTCATGACATTTGTAAACTATAATTCATCATAAAGAAAATGCACACCAAAAAAAAAAAAAAAAAACCAAAAAACCGAAAAACCACCCTGGCTAAATCCAAATTTCTAATTCAAAATATACCCTCTCCTCCAATGCAGTTGAAACATAAGAAGAAGAACACACTGCAGAGCTGAGGAGTCTTTAAATTCATAACCACCAGCTTCATCTAGACCATTACTGCCTCCGCACAAGCATACTTCCTCAGTTTACTCATTCTCCCGCTCCCCTGGACAACTATTTCACACCTTCTCCTCTCTCCTCTAAATGTAAATCCCAACCTCTGTTCTAAAGTCAAGACTGAGGGGCGCCTGGGTGGCTTAGTCGGTTAAGCGTCCGACTTTCGCTTGGGTCATGATCTCGCGGTTCGTGGGTTCGAGCCCCGCGTCGGGCTCTGTGCTGACTGCCAGCTCAGAGCCTGGAGCCTGTTTCAGTCTGTGACTCCCTCTCTCTCTGACCCTCCCCTGCTCACGTTGTCTCTCTCTCTCTCTCTCCTAGAAATAAATAAAACATTAAAAAAATTAAAAAAAAAAAAGTCAAGACTCATACCCTACTGCTTCCTTGACATCTCCAATTGGAAGTATGACAGTACCTCAAGTTCAACATAGCCTCAAGTAACTCCCTGATCTCTCCCAAGCCCAAATCTGGTTTCCCACAGCATTCCTCTTCTAGGTTAACAGCAACTCCATGCTTCCACTAAATCAGACTCACAGCTCTCACTCTCAGATCCCTCAATGAATCTGTCAGCAAATTATGTTGGTTCTATTTCAGCTTAAATTCAGAATCCAACCCCTTTTCACAACTTCCACTGCTACCATCTGGTTCAAGCTACCATTATCTCTCACCTGGTCCCTCCAATAGTCTTCTAGGTCAGTCTCCTGGCTTCTGTCCTTGACTCCCTAGTCTCTTCTCAACACAACAGGAGTCAACATAAGTCAGGTCACATTAGGTCTCCGCTCAAAAGCCTGCATTAGCTCTCCACTGCACTCAGGATTAAAGTCCACAAAGGCCCACAGGCTTACAAAATGCCACCATCTTGTTACTACTCTGCCTGTGGCACCTACTTCTTACCCTCACTCACTCCATTCCAGCTCCCCCCCCCCGGCCCTCCCTCCCTGCTATTCTTTAAGCCCTCCAGGCACAACCCAGTCATAGGGCTTTTTGTTTTAATGTTTATTTATTTTTGAGAAAGAGAGAGAGAGAGAGCGCGCGCGCGCGCGAGAGAGCGTGAGACAGCCCACATGAGCAAGTGCAAACGGGGGATGGGCAGAGAGGAAGACACAGAATCTGAAAAGCAGGCTCCAAGCTCTGAGCTGTCAGCACAGAACCCAATGCGGGGCTTGAACCCACAAGCCAAGAGATCATGACCTGAGCTGAAGTCGGAATCTTAACTGACTGAACCACCCTGAAGCCTCCCAGCCATAGGACTTTTGCCCTAGCTAATCCTTCAGCCTAAAACTCTAAAACAGATAGATGCCATTTCTAATTCTCTCACATCCTACAATTTTTGCCAAATGTCATCCTCACAGTGAGGCTTTTCTTGACCACCCTATTTAATCCTACAACCACCTTCCAATACACCCTCACCTTACAGCTCTCCCAATTCCTCTCTACTCTGATTTCCTTTCTCTTTTTTCTAGGGTCCTTACCATCTTCCAACACACTTGTGTGTCCCCCCACCACCCATCAGAATGTCAACTCAGTGAGGTCAAGGATCTTTGTTCTATTTTCTGCTATATCCCAAGTGCCTTAGAACAGCGCCTGGCATATAATAGGTATTCAACAAATATCTGTTGAGTAAATGAATAAACCTAAATCTTATGTTTTATTAGCAGAAAGATCTGGTTGGGCCATTATGCCATTACAGCAACTACAAATTACCACAGATCACAGGTACAGCAAAGCTCATTACACTGCTTGTTCCTTTTTTGTATATGCTTAAGAATTTCCAAAATAAAAGGATTTCTTCTTAAGTTAATGAAAAAATAGACACAGAGTGTCATCTCTGAAATAAATGTCACACTTGTGAAGCTTCCAGAAAACAGCATAAGTAGGGGAAAAAAACCTGCATTATATTTCTATTTCTAAATCATTTAATAGCTGTTAAATATATTACAAATCATTTCACCTGTGGGTCTCCAGCTTCCTCATTTCTACAACAAAGAAGCCCGACTAGAAAACCTTTACCTTTTATAATTACACTAGTCTAGTATCTAATAATAAAATTATCTAGCCTGTCTCTGTTCCTAAGCATTGACTTTACACATTTAACTTCTACTGGAGAAATTCAGATTCTAGGTGATGTGATTTCATGCTTGTTTTCTCACTTCTAAATTTTCTTAACTTCCATGACTATATTCTAGGTTTGATTTTTAGTTAATACTGTACTGTAGGAATTCTTCTTTGAAGCCTAACTATCGTTATCTTTCTAGATCCATCATTTCAAGAGCTGGAAGGCTGACACCAGCCTGCTGACTATACTGATGTCAGATCTGGTGGACAGCCATTGTTTTTTATCAGCTGGGGAGCAGCACTTACCATTTCCTTCTTATCTTCCCTGAAGTGCACATCCACAAACATTTTTCCAACAACATAAGGGAGGGC
>NW_024083240.1:0-19225 GCF_003009895.1 Hyaena hyaena | reverse complement strand
TGATCAGCCCCCTCCAGGACCAGCTGGCGCGAGGGGACCTGGTGTGCAGGTATTTGGCAAGTACGGTCTTTCCAACGGAGGTTTTTCTCCCCCGTGCGGAGGTTTTTCTGTTTCGGACTCTCTCCTTTTCCCCTCTCACTCCCCGTACAAAATAAATATTTTTTAAAAAGAAAAGAAAAGAAAGCATATAATGCATCTGTGAAGGGCTATGTCTGCTGACAGGTGGAATTCAGTTCCTATACGTGGACCTTTGTCTGCAGAAGCCGGAGACTGCAGTGTCAGGCTGAGCTCATAGCAGACAGCAGCGAGGCTGTCCGTGCAGGGCAGCTGGGTTTTGGCACTGTACATGCCTTCTGTAGCCACATCTCACCCTTCTTGGCCTACTTTGGCCCTACAGAGTGGGTGGCTACCCAAGAGCCAAGCTATCATTTCCCTGTGACTTTATGGCAGGATGGGATAAGGGAATGAGGATTTCAGCCCTATTCCCTTGCTGGACGAGGGGTGGGGACCTCCTAAGACAACAGAATGGAGAAGGCACCCTCGGGGACAAGGTCTGAGACAGAATTGCTGCCCTGGATGATCTTGCCTGAGGCAGTTAGCATCCCAAAGTACAAAACTAGTTTCTTTCCCCTCACATGCCACTGGGCACCATCCCTGAGAGGGAAGCACTCACTGATGTACTTCATGCCAGAAAGCCAGTTACAGAGAGTGAGTGAGAGTTTGGAAATAAAATCACTGAATTTTTGGTGCCATGTGGGGTGGTCAGTGGTGAGTAGACAAGGGAGGGACCCCCTGCAACAGGTGAATGTGGAAGGACCCACCTCCTCTGTCTGATCTCTGGGCCGGGGTCCTGCAGTCTTGGCTTCCACTGTCCCTAAGCTGCACAACTAAACCTTCGCTGGGGGTGATGGCAGTCCCAGGTCTCTGAGTTCAAATGGACCCTGCTGATCTGAGTTACAGAGGGGGTCTCTAGCACCAACTGGTACAAATGGTCTGATTTCTCTGCTGCCGTAACTTTCATGTAACAGTTCCCATTTCTAACTGTGTTCGGTAAATTTAATTAGTGTCGAAAAACAGTTTATTTGGTAAGATGATCAGTTTCTAACCTGGGTAAATGACTTTCTTTATGACTATAAATTAAGCACATTATATCTTTTTCATGCATCATGGTCGTCCTCATAAATACTGTAGGCAGTTGCTGGCGGTCTCACTTGGTTACCTTTCCCATTACTGTTTTATCATAGTCCCGCTAGGACTGGGGAATTCATTCTCTTTTAATAACAAGGAAGAAGCGGCGACGAGGGGCTTGTTTAGTGACGAACCCACCGCTTGGTCTGCATTTCCTTAGCTGAGGATGGGATTCCAGGCCCCGCCTTGTGCAGGGCATTCCCAGCTCATTGAGGGGGCTGCTGGCCAGAGACTGGGAAAGGCAGATGCATGACTGTACAGCTATTTCTGCCTTAATCGCAAATAATTAGAAATCAAATATTTGCCAACGGCCCATTTCCGTGTCAGAGAGAATCTGAGTGTTCTTGACAACCTCAGTGAGCACAGGTTGGCACAAGTGTTTTCTTAACACTGACTCTTCAGAGCACAGCCTGTCGGGGAGGCCTCGGTCTCACCTCATACACGGGCACTGGAGGCACAGTGTCCAGTGCTGATGCTCAAGAGGTGCTCACTGTGCTCTGGGCCTGTGGGTGTTTCAGCGGAGAGAGGATCTGGTGGAGGGGGTTCTGTCCCCACTCTCTGCCCTGCCATCCACTGCAAACTGGCTTTGCTTTAACTGCCTAGGCTGAATTAGGTGGTCTCTGAAGTCTCAGATTCTAGTCTCCTTTACCCCACAAGGCTCACCTCCACGAACCTTTGTCTACCCTTGATGCCTCCATCCTTCCACTTTCCCTCCTGCCCTCCTGGAGGAGGCAAGAGGAGATGCATCCCCCAAAAGGACCCCCCACAGGAACATAGGGCCCCCACTACCCTCCCTATCTCAGCCTCTAACCTGAGGTTTGAGTAGTGGCACCAAGTCAGAGTTAAGGAGGTCACCTCTGAAAACTACTTTGTTTCTGGGGCACCTGGGTGGCTCCGCTGGTTGAGCATCCGACTTCAGCTCAGGTCGTGATCTCACGGCTCATGAATTCGAGCCCCACATCAGACTGGGCTGTCTGCTGTCAGTGCAGAGTCTGTTCCACATCCTTTGTCTCCTTCTCTCTCTGCCCCTCTCCTGCTCACACTCTATTTCAAAAATAAATAAACATTTAAAATATAAAAATAAAACTACTGTGTTTCTTAAAGCCCAGGTGTCCAGGGCTGCGTGAGGACAAAGGCCCCATCCTTGTAGGGCCTCTCTCATCCACACAGTGGCACAGACATTCTCGAGAAGGGAATCTAGAGGAGGTGTGCTCAGGCTTGCACTGTCAGGGAGTATCTCAGAGAGGCAAGGGACCCCAGGGGTGAGTAGTTGGAGCTGAGTTAGCTGGAAAGTGAGCACAGTCTGGGGGGAGCAGCAGAACCAGGGCAAATGCCCTCAAGCAGGAACTGAGAGGCCAGACACTTAGAAACATTGGCTGTGCTTCAAACTGGGGCAATTAGTGGTTGCCCTTCCTATCACACGAGGAAGTTTATTAAAACGGTGTTGCAACGGCAATGCTTTGTGCCCTGGCCGTCTTGGGAAAGAAACAAAGGCTGGTATTTTTAGAGCCGTATTAGTTTCTTCTAGTAGCTTCCAGCGTTTTCCAGGGTAACCCATTTGCAGCCACCCAGGAGAATCATGCTAATCAAACATACTCTGTGGCAAAGCAGCTATCAACACGGTGGGTAGAGGGCCTCCAGCCCAGGGCCTCCCACTGCCAAGCACCCTCAGCTCCCCTACGCCTGTCAACCTTGACAGAAAGATGTGCGCTGGAGCTGATGAATGCCGCCGAGCCTCCACCGTAACATGCAAACATCAGCCAAGTGGATAAAGGAGATTCACGTGCCTGCTTAGGATCCACACTTTTACTGCTCAGAGATATTTTGACCTTCTAGTTTATTATGATTCAAGAAAAAGTCAATCTTTCTTAGCTTGCCAAGGCTGGAAGAATTTAAATGAATTATTGAATCAAGCAGCTAATCTATTGATAACTGATTTCTTTCCTTTCAAATCTAGAATGATGAAAAGCAGGCTTAACCAAAAACAAGAAAAAGAAGGTTCTTTTTCCCTCAGACATTTTAATCTCCTGGGATCAGAGTTGGGGCCAAAGGTTCAGTGTTGACCTCAGGGGCCATTCTTTCTCACTGAGTATTCTGAAGATTTTGTTAAAACTTAAAAACAAAGGCTTCTGTGGCCACAAAATCTGAATTGTGTTTTAATTATTTCTATTTTGATTTCCCTTTTTTTATTTTCAACTTCTGCTTGCTGCCATTAATGCTCCATGGCAATCATCTAATTTTCCAGGCTCCTCTAATGCAGTGGAATGTCGTTTGGGGGCGCTTGCCTAGCCATTAGCCTAAGCGAACCCTTCCAGCAATAAGATGCTCTAGGAGGGGCATCTGGGTGGTACATTCGGTTAAGCGTCTGACTTCAGCTCAGGTCATGATCTCACAGTTTGTGAGTTTGAACCCTGCATCAGGCTCTTTGCTGACAGCTTGGAGCCTGGAGCCTGGAGCCTTCTTCATATTCTGTGGCTCTTTCTATTTCTGCTCCTCCCCTGCTCGTGCACTGTCCCTCTCTCTCTCTCTCTCTCAAAATAAATAAACATTAAAAATTTTTAAAAAATAAGATGCTCTACCAGCTGCCCTGCCTACTTGGATGTATGGGCTCCAGCAGCACTGCCTCACATCACTGTGCTCATATGTTGGGTGCAGGGGACACCCAGCAGCATGGCGGCCACCCTTCCCAGGGTCTTAGCCTTCCTGTCCCTGCTGCAGCTTTGTGCTCTGTGCTAGAAAGGGCTGGGAAGTAGAGAAAGGCTGCTGGTCCCACTGCTGGTGATGTGTATCCTAGAGAAGCACATTGTCTATAGAGAGAAAGGTCAACCTCCAGCCTCCCTGCTGTGGCTGGCCCCCATCCCAAACACTTAGAGTACCATTTTCTCCTTTCTTCCTCCATGCTGACCCCCTAGCCTCTGTGATAGCTCCCCAGTGCCTAACATATGTGACCAAACTTCCATGGATTGGCATTCTAGGTCTCCTAGAATCACACCTTGGTATCCTTCCCCTCCCCACTCTGTCCCTTTACAAAAACTCAGCCTCACATCAGATCTGTCCCTGCCCTGAGGTTATGAGAGCTGTGACTCAAGCCTCTACCTTTTGGCAAGCCATCCTCCTCTCAGTTGGCAGGGTCCACTGGCACTTTGCTACTGCCATGTGGTCCTGATGACTCTTCCCTCCCGGGATGGGCAGGGGTCATGCCTGAGATGCTAGGTATGGACCAGCCATGAAGTCTGAATTCAGTACAGCAGAGTGCTGCTCTTGGCATCCGTGGCCACCTCCTGTCAGTGGGGCAAAGACTTTTTTGGGTACCCTGAGCCCCCAGGCCTTGGCTTCATGGAAAATGGAACCACAAAGGAAGCTCATGACCCCCACTACTGAATGCTTGCAGCTGACCCTCTGTGTCTGTGTATTTGGCAGGACTTTCTGGCCACGATGGGCTGTCAGCATCCTGTGGGAAGAAGTTCTGCAGCCGTGGGAGCAGGTGCATGCTCAGCAGAGAAACGGGGGAGCCTGAATGCCGGTGCCTGGAGGCATGCAGGCCCAGCTACATGCCCGTGTGCGGCTCTGATGGGAGGTTTTATGAGAACCACTGTGAGCTCCACCGTGCCGCTTGCCTGCTAGGGAGGAAGATCGTCATCGTCCACAGCAAGGACTGCTTCCTTAAAGGTAGGAAGATGCCTCCTTGCTCTTTTGCTTTTGGATTTGAGGATGGATCTTCTAATGCCCTTTTGACAAAGGGCCTGGGTGCTGTGTCTGCAGGTTGAATGTGTAAAGGCAGGAGAGAAAGAGGGAGGCTGGAGCCTTAGCCAAAGGATAGAAGCAGCAGCGGCATTTCGATGATGCGTGTTTGTGTGTGTCCACCTTCAGAGACCCCCAGCCTTTAGAGGAGGCTCCTTGGAGAAGAGAATCGAGGCGCATGCTTGGGATAGGGCTAGGAGGGGAAGAGAATGCTCACAAGGGAACCCAGCACGTGCCTACAACAGAGATGGAAAAGGGCAGCTGAGCCTCCTGGGTACCCAGAGGGGAGGGCCAGAACTCCGAGCTCTCCCTACAGGCCCCAAGGCCATAGTGGTGCAACCAGGACATCAGGGCATTCTCAGCGGTGAAGCACAGGTCTGTTGACCTGCAGCATCCACTGCCTGTGCTGTCTGCTGCCACACGGAGGGCCACTTTCCAACTTTTACACATGGGCTGTGGCAGCGGGAGTGCGGGAGGGACGTGTCCTAGAATAGACGGGACTCCAGTAGGTCGAGTTTCTCCTGTGACGAGAATAGTCTCGGACGCTTTCATGGCTGTGCTTAGGACGCTAATGCTGAGGTGCTTCAGAAATCATGAGGCACATTATGGAAATGAGGCCAAAATGAGTCCAGGAAAAATGTCCCTGGTCTGAAAGCTCTGCCCAGCCTTGTGCCTGCCGATTCCACAGCCCTGTGAGCACTAAAACACTTGACCGCTTGCTCCAGCCTTATTGGCCGTGTTGAATTTTATAGACTGATGTTCTGTTCTCCGGTTTCCAATATCCCCAAATTGCATCTTTCTAAAGGTTTTTATTTCTGCATCAGAGTATGCCCAGCCTCCCTCACCATTGGTTATTCAAACAGCATTTCTCATGTCGTGCCAGAGAAAAACAACCACCATGAAACCTGTCTCAGTGCAGGATGATGGGGGAGAGCTGGAAAGGGTGGGGGGCGGCCAGTGCAAGCAGATCAGGGCTTGGTTCTGCTTCATGCTAATGGAACATATCCACCGAATCCTTCTGATTCATTGAGGTTTTATAGAGAGTTTGTGAATATCTGCCTAGAAGATAGCGGTAGCACCAGGCTCCCAGAGAGACCTGGGGCAGCCCAGCTCTGCCATTTCCTGGCTGTGTGATCTTGGGCGCATCACTCTACTTCTCTGGGCCTTTCCCTTTGCTGTAAAATGGGACTATTGATGTAAAATGGGGCTATTGGCAGTACCACCTGCTCTATGGAGAAAAGTAAAGGAGATGCTACACAGGAACCATATAGCATATGGCAGACGCATCATAGGTGTTGTGTTTTAATGACACCTGCCGTCATCTTTTAATCCAGTGTGACCTCAGACCTAGAGCAGGGAGAGGAAGAGACCATGCAGGGAGCACAGAGGCAGGAACAGGGCCCTGCCCAGCAGGTATGGGGCCTCCATGGCTTGCTGGTGGGTAGAACTGGGGAGGAAGGTGCTGAGGATCAGGTCCTGTGCTGTCCTGGAGATGCCTCCTTGGAATCAGGACTCCCCTCTGGGTCTGGATCCCATGGAGAAGGTTTCTCTGCTTCCTGCTCAGATCAGCTCACGTCCTAAGAATGGGAACTCCAGACTGACTCTCTCCTCTAGCACTTCCACAGGGAGTGCCCGGCAAACGGTGAAGACCTGTTCAGTGACAACAGGGCCTTGGCAGGGATGGAAGGCAGGCCGGCTCTAGGGAGGGGGCTCTGGGTGAGCACTTCTCCACCTTCACCAGAGCCATGGTTCCAAAGGGGAATGGGAGGAAACAGAGTGACAGAAGGCTGGGGAGGGAGAGTCTTAGAAGGAAGGAGAGGGGGTAACCCCAGGGTAGCAGTAGAATATTAATGCCATCTTCAGCTCCACCGATGTCAATTTGTCTTTTGTCCCTAATTTCCAGGGAGTTGTTGATGGAGGAAACTGAAAAACACCTTCCTTTTTCATGTAAACAGAAATTCTAAATTCACCCATGTTCCATTCTCTTTTCCTACCAGTCTTTACAAAGAGAAGTTCTAACTTCATTTTCCAGTTTTATTTGCACCCCAGAAGCCTGTCTTAGGACGCTCCTCATGGGGCCGGAGCAGGGAGAGAAAGGGGAAGATGGTGGTAGATTCCAAGGGGCCGCAGTTTGGAGCTCACCCTCCGTGGCCAGGCCCCTGCACCCTTGGTGGTGGTGGTGTGGAGGGCTGGGTTCTCCTGAGCACTGCATGGGGATCAGGGCCCTCGTGCACCACAGGGGAGGAGAGGCGATATTCTAAGCCCCGTTTTCAAGAAAACTTGTGGTATCACATTCTGGTTGCTATGGCAATGGAATTCCTTTTGAATGCGGAATGAAATATAACATCATTTTAGGGATCATTAGCATTTGAGAAAAGCAAAACTGAACTCAAAAGCATCGCTTCAGCTCATATTTGTAGCTTTTGATACCAGTTCCTGGACATCCCAGGCAGGGTCTCTCTTGCCAAAAACCAGGGGGACAGAAGGATACAGGATGTCCTATCTCTTTCTTCTTGGGGCCCAGAGTCACATTTGTCCTCAGCACCAAATACCAGCAGAGACTACCACGATAGGTGGTGGACTGCTCTGTAACTTTAACTTCTTTAGACTTTGTGTTTTGTAAGTTATGACATGGTGTTGTGTACCAGTTGGCACTTTTAAAATTGTTTTTCTGTCTCAGTTTCGAATGCACACCGTATCTCTTGCGCTGTTCGAGAACACAAGCTTGCCTTTCAGCCGTCACTCACTACGCCAAGGCTGTATTATCCCAGATGATACAGTGTCATAGTTGGGCAGTTTTCCAAACAAACCATGAAATTATGGAAGAAAGAAGCCTGTTAGGGCTGCTGTACTAAATGGATCTTAAGATTCCTCATCCTGTATGGTGTTTTAACGTGCATTTTGGTGCTTCAGAGGAGACATCCCAGGCTCTTGAAAGCAGAGGAAATGATTTCCATTTTTAACCCAGAATTTAAACATACATTTAAAAATCAAAATTTTGGGGGCACCTGGATGGCTCAGTCAGTTAAGTGTCTGACTTCGGCTCAGGTCATGACCTCGCGGTTTGTGGGTTCAAGTCCCTCGTCAGGCTCTGTGCTAACAGCTCAGAGCCTGGAGCCTGCTTTGGATCCTGTGTCTCCCTGTCTCTCTGCCCCTCCCCGACTGGTGCTCTGTCTCTCTATCTCTCAAAAATTTTAAAAATGTACAAAAATTTACAAGATTTTTAACCAAAAATCTAAACATGTTTAAATGTAAGCAGGGTCACTAACAAATCTTTTCTGTAAGTGTTACTACACAATGGGGCAATCAAAACCCAACCTTTTGTTGCAAGGCCCAGCAGATAGATCTTGCTGCCAAAGCACTTCTTTTTTCTTTTCTTCTTCTTGTTGTGTTATTGTTGTTACTTTGAATCTTGTTGCTTTAGGAACTTAAATTAGGTCTCACTACCTCCAGGGCATTTCCATACTTTTTTGCAAGTCTTTTCTGCCCTGCCTGGGAGAGCTACTCTTGTGCCTCAGCCTTTGGTCTCACTCTGTTAAACAGAACCCTGCTGGCAGGGCAGGATGGGAGGTGGGGGGGAGGGGGAGGGGGGGCTAAGGCCTGAGCAAGAGCATTGTGAGAGCGTCACAGGGAGGCCCAGGTTGGGGGAGCAATGTGGCACAGGCTCAAAAGTACTGGCCTGAGATCAGTTCTGGGGCCACCTCGTTGGACAAGGCACATTAAACTCTCTGTGCCTCACTTACCCCATCTGTCAAAAACACGAATGATGGTGGTAACTACCTCACGCAGTGCTGGGAGCCAGTAACCTGTAGTGCCGGTCCGAGTGCGCTCCCTCCTGTAAGCGGGGTCAGGGTGATGGTGATGCTCTTGCCAGCGTTGGGACACAGCTGAGGGGCTACTGCAGCCCGCATGCAGCGCTGTGTAGGAGCTGAGCACCCGGGGCTGTGGGTGCCTCTGCGAATGAGGAGAGAGAAGATCAGTGGTTCTCCATAGGTATTTAATGAATGGCAAGAATTTGAGCTCCAGATGATCAAACTAAACTCAGCTTCGCCAGCTGCCTTGCTGTTCTAGAAAGAGGTGTAATGAATCCCTTAAACTCGCCTAGAGAGTTAGTAGAGATGCAAAAGGAGCTCCAGTAGCCCCCAATTCTGGGTCTAGGGGAGGTTTCTGGAAAGGCTTTTAGAAACTGCTGGCTGAACCTCAGGGAGGGATTCGTCTGCCCAAGGGTGAGAAGGGGCACATCTCGGGAAGAGAGGGTGAGGTGCGTCTCCAAGGGTGGGTGAGGGCGCGAAGGCGTCCTAGAGGTGCAGACATGGGGTACCTACAGGGAAGAGCCAAGGACTCAAATGCAAGTCCTGGGGAGCGCGGGTCACACTGGAAAAAGGCACACTCGTGAGGAAGGTGTGCTGAGATAGGCCCGCGCGCCTGGCCAGGCAGCTTGCGCCCAAGCAGACTGTGTGTCTGATGAGCCGCTCCAACTTTCCCATTCTCTAGACAGGTACACTGAGGCCCAGAGAAGGCCGGCGTCTACTGCAGGTTCCCTAGGATCTGCCGCACCTCTGCAGCCCACCCTTCAGAAGCGCCCACAGCTTCCGCACTGTCTGCCCTGGCAAGGCACGTTCACAGCACATGCACTTGCTCTGCCCTTTTACCCTGGAGACCTCCTGGTGCTGAGATGGAGGGCTCAGGAGCCTTGGTCCATGGGGAAGGCCTGGGCACTCCTGGACTGAGGCTGGAGGGGTGGGAGGGGAGGCACGGTTATTGCCCAGCTCGGCAAGAAGCCCAGGCCGCAGCTACTCTGGGAAAGCTGGGCTCAGTGGTGTCAAACTCGTGGGGCCTCTGACATCACGGCACCAGACCACTCTCTCCCCTGGGAGGAAGGATTGGGAACTCAGTATCACCCCGAGGCTGCTGGGAGAGCCCAAGGACAAACCCGCAGAGCCTCTAACCCCAACCTGAAGGTCCTTCCTGGCATTTTGGCCATGTGTATGACTTTTTGGCGCTGGCCTCCGCTTTCTCTCCAAAGCCCCTTTCCCATTTCCAATTTCCTCAAATTGCCCTTCCACTCCTGGTCCCACCCACATTCTGCCCTGAGGCCGCTGCTGCTCTTCCCGCCCTGCAGAGTAATCTCTGTGCACCCAGTGCCCATTCTGGCCTTTGCTTCGAGCTCCACACAGGAAGTGCTGTCATTCTCTGCCAAGCCACCCAGCTTCACAGGCATTATCAACTGTCCTCTGGGTGCCGAGGTTGTGCTGGACCTGAGGACACCTGTATGATCAGGACTCTGGGTCTGACCTTGTGGAATTGACAGCCAAAAGAGAGGGGTCCACCTCCGGCCCCCAGCACTCTGACTCCCTGGGCCAGTATGTGGGGGCTGCTCTAGTCAGTCACCCCCCCCAAGACATCAAGGACAAGTGAGGATCTTCACGGACTGTCCCCTGTTTCATAGCCTTCCCCATAGATTCTGCCCTCACCAGTGCAAGCACTTGGGGGTGCCTGAGCTGCAGGTCCCCTCCCCCCCAAGGGCAGCGGCCCTGGGAGCTCAGTCATCCGTTTCTCCTATCTGCTTCCACCATCAAGAAACACGGCTTCTCACAAACGTGCGTGTTCTCAGGAGATTTCCTCTAGGTTTTATGCAAGAAAACGCCTTGGTGTAAGCACCCCACAAACGTGCAAGAATGTTATCAGTGCAGCATGTGTGGTGTGCTTCACAGAACGGCTGTGCTTTGGATGAATTAATTACATTCCAGTAATTAAAAATTGCTAATAAGTTACTGAGCTGAGAAAGTCTCGCACCACATCGATTTCGCTTATGGAAACGAGCCGCAGCCTCTGAGGCCCTCACATTGTTTCCTGCCCTTTCTTGACACCCCTCCCTCACATATCCAACCCCTCCTCAGTCACCTTGGCCAGCTCCAGGTGTTCCCCCCATCCCGGCATCCCTGTAGACATGAGTTCTTATTGCCCCCTCCCTTCTCTACACTCACTCATGCGCTCCCCGCACTGAGTGCCTCCACTGCCCCAGTACCCCCACACTCCTCCCAGCAGGTCCACACTGGCTTCCATCCCCATTACAGTCAGCATGGCCTAGATGCCAAGTCCAGATGGCACCGTCCACGCCTGCTGTCAGCGCATCCGTCCCGCGGTGGCATCATGTTCTTTCTCCTGCCATTCCCAACAGGCTCCTGCCTCCCCACTAGCTTTCACGCGTGGTTCTCTCTGAGCCCCCCTCAGCCCTCTTCTCTTTCCTTTGCACCCCCTCACTGTTCTTGCCCTGCCTCCTATGCAAGTAAGACCCGACTGTATCTTCACCCCTGACCTCTCCTCCACATTTCATTTGCAGGGATTCCTCCCCAAAGGCCCATGGCCACCTCAAGTTCAGTGCTTCCTGAATGAACTCCCGACCTCTCCGCTCCCTCTGTCCCTGACATCCCCATACCTGGCACAGCATCTCTCTCAATGATAGCGACAACCTCTTCGTCTTCCAGGGGATGGACCCCAAGAGACTGCTGCCTCCTTGCAGCTGAATCCCCACCCCATAAAACCCCACCAAAGTTACTTCTTTATGATTTCTTTTTTTAAGTTTATTTATTTTGAGAGAGAGGGAGGGGGGGAGATGCAGAGAGAGAATCCCAAGCAGGCTCTACACTATCAACACAGAGCCCGATGTGGGGCTTGATCCCACAAACTGTGAGATCATGACCTGAGCTGAGATCAAGAGTCCGACACTTAACCAACTGAGCCACCCAGGCGCCCCAACTTCTTTATAACTTCTTAGCTCTGCCCCTTCTTCTCTACATCTTCTGTTACCACACACATCCATCCTCACCTCCACAACCTCTGTGATCCCCTATCTGCTCTCCCAGTTCCTGGCCAGATATTTCTTCATCCCCACCTTCTATATGGCTTTAAGAGCGAGCTTTCCAAGAGGTGACTTTGACCATGGCCCTCCCCTGCCTTCACCTTTCCATCCATTCATTCAGCAAACATGCGCCCCCTGTGAGTCAGGTGTATTCCAAGCACTGGGGACACAGCAGAACACAAAACGGAAGTGATTCCTGCCATTGTGGCACATGTGGTGTCTTATCCTAAGTAAGAGATGAAGTGTTTCGGGTCGTGACAAGTGCCCTGGAGGAGAAAAGGAGACACAGGAGTTGGTGAGAGCTTCTAATATGAGAAGAGACATCTAAGCCGATACCTGAAGGAGGTTGGGAGACTAGGGAGTGAGCTATTTGAAAATCTGGAAGAAGGAGCGGCCAATGCAAGGATCCTGAGGTGAGAGCCTACCCGGCATATCTGGGGATCAGCAAGGAGGGAGCGGACTGAGGAAGGCAAGAGATATCCGAGTGGAAGTCGCAGGAGCCTCATTGGCCACAGGAAGCCCAAGCTCTTAACCACTATTCTCTATTGCCTTTCTAATTATTCGGCCATGCCCACCAGTGAGTGGCCTCGAGGGCACCATCCTATTCACTGCCACCACTGAAAGCTGTGTGGGTTGTACTATGGCTGGAAGAGACGACCTGCCCAGGGGCTGCCAAACATCTCTAAGTTCCTCCTTCACCTGAATAAAACCCATGATCCCAGGGATTTCCTGTGAGCCCCAGGCTGACCAAGGTGCCATCAGAACTTCTTCCAAAAGTAGGGGCCTCCTTCTTTTATAGCTTCTTGTCAGCCTGCTTATCTTCCCACTCTCCTGGGTATCCTTACATGTGAGGAAATACGATTTATCTTTCTAGCACTCGGAGATGTTCCATTCATTTTTTTTTTTTTTTGATGAACACACAAATTGATGATTATATGTTAAACAGGATATATGCAATCCCTGAAAAGTCCCCAAGTGAGAGAATGGGAAGCCCCAGTTAGAGGCGTTTCATGCCGTACACATCAGAGGGTCCCAGCAAAGGAAAGGCTGGATTTATTGACATACCCAAAGATGTGTTGGATTCTCTGTGGTGGGGGAGCATCAAGGGGTTGAGGGAACACAAGGAAAGGAGGGAGAAGGAGGCAGAGGAGAGGGCATCATGGATCTTCCTCTTCCCCAAGCTTCTCTCCAGCAGGCTGCTTGAGGAAGGCCCTGCCTAGAGAGAAGAGGTGCCATTGTCTCTCCAGACGCTTAGAACCACATCGTGGAGCCAATGGCCAACTCTGAGGAGGCTCTGGGTGATGATCAGGAGTCAAATGTTTAATTACTGGAGCGAGAAGAAGTTGATTTGGGACTTCTTTCAGGCTCTCACCTATTGCGCCTTCAATTAAGATCAAGGCCCTGGGTAGCAGCCGCTTAACAACACTGCATATTGAATCTATGTGCTCAAACAGTTTATCTAATTATCTGTGTGACAAACTCAGCAGCTGTCAGATCAACCACAACTCAAATATGTTGACTCGGGGCCCCCGGCTGCAAGTGTTTTCTGCTTACTAACAGGCTGAGGGGAAGAGCTTATGTGCTCTTCGGTGCACATGGAACCCCTTTTGGGTTCTTCTCTTACCTGATGATGGAAGTTGCTGAGGGGGCCAGTGGTGGGGAGAATGGTGCAGGAGGTAAGCAGGGGTCTGGAGTCACTACTTCTCAGTGGTTGACCCTCCCTGTCTCACCCCTCACCCCTGCAGCTGTCATGGATGCCCAGGTTCCCTGCCTACTCTTCTGAATAGGGAAGCATCGGCCCAATTTGGGAGGAGCATTTACCCTTGTATCACATTAACTGAAGTAAATCAAGGGAGTTGGGGGGCAGGTGCACACAGTAGCCCAGGAACAGGAAGGTTACTGCCCATCTCCACCAGCAGAGAGTGTGTGCATAAATGCAATCGCTTTCAGGTCCCCAAGTGAAAAAATGGGAATTACATCATTGAATGCATGCCCACATCCAACGCTCAGCCTGTGGAGTTGAGTCCTCAACCTGGAGAGCCAAGGGATGGAGCTATAGAAAGCCAAGGCCCAGCTCTCTGTCACATCTGGAGCCCGAGGAACTGCCCATGGTTCCTATCATGGGTGAACTGGTGCCCAGCCCTTTGCCAGATGCCACAGGAGAGCTGTGCCTAGAACACTAATGAGGGTGGCTAGTGAGGGAAGTCACAGCTTCACAGTGACAGCATGTGGGCACCTTGTCCTGGTAAGTGCTGTCCTGTGCCTTTCTTCTTCTCGTGTTCTCTTCTGCTTTGATGCATTTTGATCGCTCATTAATGAAGGTAATCAGAATGAAACTACTTTGGAAAAGCTCCTCTAAATGAAACTAGTAAAATTGCTTTGCTTGCAGGAAATTAAAATCATCAGATACAATGAACTCTGCCCACTTATTAGAAGCAGGGGGTCAGAAAGATTCCTTTCTCTTTGTAGCTGAAGGAGGGGTACATCCAGTGACCTCTGGACAGGCATATCTGTCCACTTGTCTTCCTTAGGGATCTTCTGTTTCCTCCTCTACTGATTGTCTTGTAGCCCATTCCCACCTATCTTTAAAAAGTTTTTCATTGTTTATTTTTGAGGAAGATAGACAGAGCACAAGTGAGGGAGGGGCAGAGAGAGAGAGAGAAAGACAGAATGCAAAGCAGGCTCCAGCCTCTGAGCTGTCAGCACAGAGCCTGATACGGGGCTCCAACCCACGAACCATGAGATAATGATCTGAGCCAAAGTCAGACGCTCAACTGAATGAGCCACCCAGGCGCCCCATTCCCACCCATTTTGATTACAAAGCTGTGACCTGCAGACCTGGTCCCCAGTGGTCCTGCAGGTACCTCTGTGGGCCCAAGCCTGCCCCACTCATTCTGCTGGGCTTTCTATGATGTCTCCATCCATACCTCATTCCCTCCCTCCCTCCCTCTCTCTCTCTCTCTCCATCCTTCCTTGCCTCTCTTTTCCTCCCTTCTCCCTTTGCTTTTTCCTTCCCCTCCCCACCATGCTCTGTGGTTCACCCAGTGACTCCTATTTCCATTCAAATGAAACAAACCCAAGGTCTTTTTTGTGGGGTTTTACAAAGCACTTCACTTATACCCAGTTCTGTGTGCACCCTTGTAGGCCTATCCCCATCCAAGCCTGTTCAGTGATTTCAGGAACCCTAGATGAGAGACACATGAAGGAGGATATGGTGTGCCTGGTAGCCGAATCTTTCCTGATGAGTGGTGGTTATCAGGAACATAGGACTGAGGAAGAGGTGTATGCAGAGCTGTGGAAGGAGGAATAGCCCAGAGTGAGGAGAAGGTTTGAAAGGGGACATCCCAGGACACAGGGCAGCAGGGGGCACAGTAGCAGAAAGGATCAGCAACACATCATCCCAGTTACATGCAGAGTTTGTTAGTTGTCGTTTCTGCCCAGAACTCCAGACTTTCAAGGGAATCTCTCAACTGTTCAGCAACAAGTAATGGTCACAGGGAAGCTGTGACCAGCCCCTAGACCCCAAGTGCTGACACTTTGTGTCGATGACTGTGAACAATCTGGACAGTCTTGCCAAGGCTGGGACAAGAGGGAATGGAGGTGAAGATGGACAGACCTGCCTGAACAAGAATGAAAGAGAAATTGGCTTCAGCTGCACAGGAGAGGCATAGCTCTCTCAGGATGCAAAGAAAGGGGGAAATTATTACAAAAAAACAAAAAACCAGAAGCCCAGTAGACAGCAACTGTGTTCTCTCAATTCAAGAAAACACGAACCCTGAAATGGGATTATAAATTGGCTGAGCCACAGCCAAAAGTGAAATGGAAGCTGAAGGAGATAAAGAAAGACTGTATAGAATCTGGAATACTGGAGCCAAAGTGCCCCTTTGCTTCAAGCAGTGAAGGGGAAGATTAACAATGCAGAAATCAAACAGTTGTTCCCCCACAGGGAGAGGACAAACCTGAAAATGTCTGTCAGAATGCATAGAAAAAGGAAATAAAAAAGTAAAGAATAATAATGTGAGAAAAGATGATAGGTAGGTAGGACAGGGATAAAAGTTTAGCTTTTGGTCATCGGTCTTCTTAAAGACCCCAGAGCAAATCAAAGGGACACAGTAAGTGATGAAAGATTGTTTTTTAAATTGCCCTGAGCTGAAAGATTCCTAAAATAAGTCCAAATGAAACTGCTAAAATTTCAGGATTTCAAAAAAATTTTTTCTAATACATTTGCAGTGACCAGGCAGAGAGAAAAATGTGGTCTTCTATAATGGAAGAAAGAAAAACAACTGGTCTTAGACTTCCTGCAGAATTAAGAATCAAGACGGAAATGGAGAACATCTGTAGAGTTTTGAGGTGATAATTCTACATTCTTCAAATAATGATCCCTGTGTGGAAGTAACAGAAAGGATTCTGTGATGGGCAGAGGCTCACATAACATACCACCCATGTATTCTTGGCTGGAAAAAAACATACTGAAAGATGTTCCCATCAATCTAGGGACAAATCAAATTTGGGAAAGAGGAAGGTCATGGTACTCACAGCCTAGAGGTGAGCTAGGGACTCCTTACATGAAAAGTCTAAATGATTGTTTTAAACATAGTTGCCCACAATGGCAAAGACTGAATGAAGAAGTTAAATGCAGCTAATCTCTTTGACTCCCTTGTGGAGATTTCAACACATCCTCCATAATTCTTGCCTATAGTGCGTTAAAAAGCATACATCAGCTCAACTAAGCAATTTTCCAGTAAATCCATCCTTCTTGCCCAGAAGGAACCCAATCCTGGCCCCCAAACAAGTGTTCCAGGTTGTTCCCAGCCACACCTGGGCGGCTTTCTCCTGCCTTTGCTATTGAGGCCAGAGACTGCAGGTGGGATCAGCCCTTGAGTGAGGTGACCTACCCTAAGATTGGGCCTCCCTCCCGTGCCTTCATCATGGTGGGTGAAGTGTGCCCCCCCCCTTCCAGGAAGCTTGCTTGGGTTTGTAACTGGAATAGAAGAATACTCCAACATGTTACAGGGTGTCCTCCTTGAGCAACAAGCTCTTATGAATGAAACATGTCAGTGTGACAGTGATGTGGCCTGGACTCTTGATTCTGATGTCCTGATCAAAATATGTTGTTGATTGACAAGCAAGGAATGAGTAAGAGTTGAGCTGTGTTGACAGAAAAAAGCTAAGAAGGCAAAAGGTCTGACCTATCTTGGGAGGTAGAGTTAGAGATTAGACCCTGAGGACAGGTCGGGCCATCATGATGTAGCCATGCACAGGAGAAAAGGGAGCCAGTAGCCATCAGGGTAGGCTCGCCATTAGGGTGGCCACCATTCATTGAGTGCCTGCCAGGCTCCTAGCCCATACTAGATGCTTTATGGGCATTAATTCCTATAATTCTCCCAACTGGCATTTCACTTTAGGGGCAAAGAGAGGCTAAATAACTTGCCCAGTTACCGAGCTGCTAAGTGAGACCTGTGAGCTGACTTCCTCTGTCAAAGTGTGCCAGCCGCCCCTCCCGCAGGTGGAGGGGCCTCTCTCGGGGCAGGGGAGGAGGGGGCAGAGGGCTTGATGTGAACATAGCAGAATGCCCCAGACTCAGCCAACAAGATGTAGGGGAGGGCAGCAGCAGGTGGAAATACTTAATTCGGCTTCACTGTTAGAGACTCTTAAGACTCACCACATGCAACTTACCAGAAAATGTGTGCGTAAAAGTGATCTTCCCCTAAAAGGAAAAGGATAGAATGTCGCTTTCCCACGGACATCAAAGACTGTCATGGCTGGTCCTTTCAGTGAAGTGAATCATATTCACACACATTCACTCTTTAAACCTCAGTGACCGGCACCATGTGAATATGGGAGGTGACCGCCCCACAAGGGGAGTGCCCACTCTCCACCAGGGTACAGACAACCTGCTGCGCTTCCTGATTGCTCCTTTCTGTCTCTACCTCAGTCTCTGTTCCTTCTTACCAGTATCCTCTCCCCATTCCCTGCTGCATTAGCTGCATGAAGACCTTATTTACACACCAGGCTTGTCTCAAGAAGCACTCCTCACAATTTTAAAGGAACAAATGTTCCATTTTAAAAAGTCTTGAGGATCTCAGGGCAAACCCTTGTGGGTCTTAGGAAGACCTAATGAAGAGAAGAATCTCTAGAAAAGGCAAACAAGGCCCACTGCTGGGAAATGGGGTTTGTCTCCTATGAGAAATGCCAGCAGGAGAGCACACGCTAATTTAGAGAGACAGCAGGAAGCAAGGTGCACCCTTGAACATGTTTGACTAGAAGGTTGGGGAGAGGCACCTCCAGGCTTCCTTTGGGTAGAGTTTCACAGGGTCTCAGTTGTCTATGATTACAATTCAGTATTTGCAGCATTTATTGTGATGTTACACATCCCACCCTTTTTCAGAGACCAGAGATCAGCTGGGAACAGAGAACAGGGTAAGAACTCACGTTAAAAGCCCATGCTATCTGCCAGGCCCAGTGCTGGGTACTATATAGACCAGATTGCATTCAGTTGTACAAAAGCCCTTCAGGACAAGGAGTTTTATTATGCCAGCTTGGCAGAGGCGGACCCCAAGGTCAGAGAGGTTTAGTGACTTGCCCAAGAACAAGGAGGGGAGAGCTGTCACTCACACTCGCGCCTGTCTTATTTAACACATGCTCTTTGCTTCTCCTGCTCTGCTATACCTCTTGTGTGTATAATGATTTGTGTAATTAATAGAAGAAAGCAAGCCTTGAAAATCATCTGATTGTGAAAGCCCCCCATGACTCTTGTTCAGCAGCCTGGCAGATTGTGTCTTTGTTCACATTTCTCTTCCGAAGGCAACTTTTTTGTATGTCACCTTGCTGTTGGTCACCTTGCTGTTGGCCACTCTTGCCTCAACAAACGAATGGTGATGTTTTTTGAAAACCTTTGTTCTTGTGTTGTCTTGGCTCACTCTAAGCCACGCCTTCTGTAGATGTAATCATTTTTATAAGTAAAAAATGCAAAAGACTTCACAGTAAGCAACACCTAGTCACTGCCTTGGTCCGGCCCAGCTGGGAACCATGTGTAGCTCACCTCAGAGGAGCGAGTGGACAGAAAGGCTGAGCCCCTGACCAGTTGGGTTCTGGGGATTCAGGAACCAGTTGGACAGCCCAAGATGGCAGTCTTGGAGAAGGGGCTCAGAGTGGTGTGATCAGGGAAAGGGCCTCTCACTCAGGAACCCGTGAGCAACACCAGGGTATGCCCTAAACTTCACCCCACCTGTTTGTTCACATTCCCAGGGCAAGTAAAGTGGTGGTCCTTCCCTCAGCATTTCCTGGGTCAAGGTTACGTTTCAGGATTTGATAGGAAAACCTGGGATTCTTGTGTCTGGGCTATTCTTTTTTTTTTTTTTTTTTTTTTACAAATAGTTTATTGTCAAATTAGTTTCTACATAACACTCAGTGCTCATCCCCAAAGTGCCCTCC
>NW_024083239.1:17576-19379 GCF_003009895.1 Hyaena hyaena | reverse complement strand
TGTATCGCCCCCTAGGGCCTTGAGAAAAGAACATGGCCCTGCCAACACCTTCATTTAAAGAATTTTTAAAAATATTTTCAAAAAATTATTTTTGAGGAAGGGAGCGAGAGAGAGGAGGGGAGGGGCCGAGAGACAGGGTGACACAGAATCCAAAGCAGACTCCAGGCTGCAAGCTGTTAACACAGGGCCCAACGCGGGGCTGGGATTCATGAATGGCAAGATCATGACCTGAGCCAAAGTTGTCCGCCAGACCTACTGAGCCACTTGGGCGCACCACCACCATTATGTTTAGTGCAGTAGGGCGTTGTTTCACGATTGTGACCAATTGAACTGGAAGAGAAAAAGGTCATAGAGTTTTTAAGCTGCTATGAAAGTGGTAGCCTGTTCGAGCAGCAATAGAACATGACTGCACCCAGAACCTTCCCAGGCTCCCTGGTGCTGAGTGCTATGTTAACACAAGATCCCAGACAGAGTGATGGAGATGCCAGGGGAGCGGCAAGAGGACTTCCTGAGGACAGTGGTGTTAGGTGGCAGCGACAGGAGGGACTGGCTGTCAGAGGTCCACGGCCAACCAAGGCAGCACACGGTGCCTGGAAAAGGGCGGGCAGTCGGTTCCTTGTAGCTGGAGACAGAAACAGGCCTGGGGCACTGGTGGCCCCCACGCTGTGGGTCTTGGACCTTGTTCCCTGGCAGTAGTGAGCGGGTAGGGGGTTAGCCAGGTCTTCCTCAGTGTCTTCAGATCTGCCTCGGGGGCCCACCCTGGCTGCGCTGCAGGGAGCAGAGATGCTGGCAGCAAGCAGACCACGGAAGAGGCCACCATAGCATCCAAGCAGAAAGGGACAGGCCTGAGCAGGGGCCAGCAGAGGACGAGATTCACGGATGGACAAAGGTGATGGTCATGGTGGCTGCTCACAAGGGCTCCGGGTGGGCAGAGGAAGGAAGGAGGCAGGTGGGGTCTTGTGTGAGGTTCTTGGCACATCCCTCTTACCACAGCTGCTTCACCAGGTCCTACCCAGAGCCTCCAAAAGCTGTCCTGTCCTCCTTACAGCTTCTGCACGTCCCTGTCCCCAGAGGCTCATGTGACAGGGCACAGGGGGTGTCATTTTTCACCTGCCGAGTGAGGCACCAGTGAGGGAAGAGGTTAGCTAATTGGGAGGGGCACAGGTGAGGGAGAAAATGACCACTGTCTGCTCTGGTGCTTTGGGGGAAGGGACAGGACAGGGGTGAGGAAATGGACTTGGTGACCCCGAAATAGTCGGAAGAAAAGCAGTCTCGAGGATGGAGCTTCAGGGACCCTGGCATCCTTGGTGATGCCCTTATGCTCTCAGCTTGTGGTCCTCATCTGGAAAACCGCCTTGGGCCTGCTCACCGAGCGAGGCCACCTGCCATGGCCTGTCCACACTGGGAGGCCAAGGGATGGCGCCTGGGCAGGGACCTTGATCAAGGAGGGGTACGGCAGTGCAACAAGGGGTCTGCTGGCTAGAGAAGAAGGTATGTACGGGGAAGTGAAGGAGGGGAAGCTGGCCCCAGGACACATGGATTCAGGAGGAGGAGGCTTCAGGTTAGAAGATGGACACCATTTCCAGCCACAGCTGGGAGGTAAGGGCTCGTGTATCTCCAACACTGTAGAAGTTCACTTTTGTAGCTCATTTAAGTCTTTAGTAATGCTATGAAGGAAGAATGTCTATTATGACTGTTTGGTAGTTGGGGAAACCGAGGCCCAGGTAGATCAAAAGGTCAGAACTAGTCCTACATACAAACCTAAATTCAAGTTCCAGGCTGTGGCTCGTGCATGGTTCACCC
>NW_024083239.1:1618-16189 GCF_003009895.1 Hyaena hyaena | reverse complement strand
GAGTATTCAAGTTCCCTGAAGTTAGTGTATTCTTACCAATCAGATTGCTTCTGCTAGGATTGTTTTTTGAATTCGGGTGCTGCCAAATTTGCTGCATAAACATTTATGATTGTTATCTCTTCTTGGATAGACCCTGTAATTCTTGTATAATGCCCTTCTTCATCTCTTGTCACAGCCCTTAGTTTAAATGTTTTTTTTTTATTTTTTTTATTTCTAGGAGAGAGAGAGAGACAGCGTGAGCAGGGGAGGGTGAGAGAGAGAGGGAGTCACAGACTGAAACAGGCTCCAGGCTCTGAGCTGGCAGTCAGCACAGAGCCCGACGCGGGGCTCGAACCCACGAACCGCGAGATCATGACCTAAGCAAAGTCGGGCGCTTAACCGACGAAGCCACCCAGGCGCCCCTCACAGCCCTTAGTTTAAAATCTGGTCTGATAGAAGTATTGCTACTCCAGCTGCCTTTTGACGTTGTACGGTACTTTGAATTTCCAAACATGGAACAATGGTTATTAAAAAATCCATCTTGTCTAGATCTTAGAAGGCAAGAAGACCTCCAGATGACTTCAGGGTCCACACCACAATATTTGAGGTTGACAAGGGGGTGTCTGTAGTGGGGATGGGAATTGACAGACCGAGGGAGCTCCCCCAAAAGTCATTGACTAGATGGTGCTTGGGGTTCAAGTCTCTTAACCTTGAGGTTTGATAATTAGAATACAGGTTGTACCTTAGAACAACATCACCCTCAAGCCAGAGAGGCAAGATTGTTTCTGGGCCTTTTGGTGAGTATCAAGGGAAACCAGAGAGGCAGGAAACCTGTAATGTCATTCTCCCAAGGGGAACAGTGTAGACCGGGATGGGTTCGTTCTGTAACCTAGCACAGTTTTGGGTGCCTGCGCCCTTGACCTGAGGACAGACGGGATCCTTGCTCATGTCCTTTCTACACCCCACACAGCTGCTGGCTCACCAGAAACCTCCCTGTGGCCACTGTGTCTGCTGTATCTGATCCACAGAGAGACTTCGAAGCATTGTCGTGCCTCAGGAGCAAAGGTGTAGCCGCACTCAGTGGTTTTCTTCTGGGGCACTCACATGGGTTGTGGCAAGCTTGTGAAATACTAGTCTGTAACCGCAGATGCACGAGAACCCAGATTCTGAAATTTCATGAATGTTTAACAGCGTGGACAGGGATCTGTGACTGTGTGAGCCCCATTTTCTCAGGGACACAGTTCACATTTCCTGGCCAACTTTGCCTCCTTCCATTAGGAAACAGTCCACAATCATGGTCTTCATCTTCAACAACCCAAGTTATCTAACACAATCCATGTTAGTTATCACAATCCATGTGGGAGGTTATCCAACGGGATATCATCAGTTACTCAACAAACAAGGATTGGCAAAAGGGGGTAAGTGGTCCAAACGTGATTTATTTATTTTTGGCCTAAAAGATGGAATAAATAATGACAATAGCTAGAATAACTGAAAGTGGCCCAAAGGTATTAGGCACAAACAGGATGCAGGTTCTCATTGTCCTGGAGGCTGCAAGCTGAAATCAAGGTGCCAGAGAGCTGCTTCTTAGGGAAGCACTGTGTGTTCACATGACCCTTCCCTTTATGCGGTGTGGTGTGCTCCTACTTTCTTCTTAGAAGGACACCAGTTGTATTGATTGGGGTCACACCTTCAGAAACTCACATAACTTGTAAGTACCTCCTTAAAGGTCTGTCTCCAAATACGGTCACATGGGGTGTTAGGAATTTGTGCCGTGAGGAAGACTGTTAGGTCCACAGCATATGGATTCATCTATTCCTCACCATCTCATGGGGAGGGATTATTATTTTACATCTCAGTGACATGGAAGTGGAGGCTTGGGGTACACAGTGGGCACTCGGGGTCCAGAGCCTGTGCTCCTGACTGCCATGTAATCCTGCCTACCCCAGGTACCAGTGAGATTCCTGTATGCACACTGGAGGAACGTTCCCCGGCAAGGATACTTTGAAAAGTCCGGGCACCTTCCTAAGTGATCAGCCGAGTTGAGAACTAGGAGTTAAGAAACCTAGCCTCTGCGTTCATCTTGGAGTCTTCACATCTCCAGACGCTACAGATGATCCTTAGTTCACCTCCTATAAACACGGAGGGGACTCCTTAGATGCAGGACCGTGGTGACTTGGAAGTTGTAGCACAGAGCCCTCAAGCCATTAGAGATGTGCAACTAGATTCCACAGTAAGTCCTCAATCTTAGTTTTTAAGAGTTCGTGGCAATGAAGACCTTCAATATTTCTTGCCTAAATAGAGCCATGCCTGGATAGTCCCTCATTACAGCAGAGGGGAATCGAAGGAGTTCAGTGAAACCATAGCATGGTGGTCTCCATCAGAGTTGGTGTTAGACAGTCCATTTGTGCAACAAAGAACAAAGAGCCAAAGGCCAGAAAGCAAAGGAGATAACTAACAAGGAAGAGAAGAAATTAGAATGGGTCCTAGAATGGATGGCTTTCCCAAGAAACTAAAAAACTGCTAGCTGAGCCAATTATTTGGCATCAAAATTGTTTTTCAAGTTTCTAGGATAGAAGGCTAAATTCTGGGACCATCCAGGAAGATAAAATAAAGGTTAACCAAAATAGGCCACAGATTTTTCTCCAAGAAAAATTAAGAATAACACAAACTCTGAATGATTTTGAGAGAAGCAGCCCGGAGTTAACAATTTACACCCAGGTAAGCTGTGATTTGTGTGTAAAGCATAGGAAAATATATTACTGGAAGATTAAGGCAATAGCAAATAAAAACAATAGCAAGTGGGCTTTAAACCATCATATTAAAATACAATACAAAGCTACAATAGATAGAGCAGTTGGGAGGTCAACCTAAGAATTAACCCTCCAATCAATGGAACTGAATAGCTTTAAAATGAGCCCCAGTAGAATGTTGTACAAGTTAGGTACAAAGACTCCTGGGATCACTATTTTTCAGCCTCATACTGGTGGCTGGAACACACATAACAAGAACTACAAGGAATAGAAATGAAGTATACAGCATAGAATACAACGTGTCCTAGAGAATTCTAAGAAGAAATTTACATACCATTCATAAATGAGAGCAAAGTAGACAGATGGTAGACACACCCAAAAAGATGCAATAGGAAATTTAAGAATTGGATAGCAATGAAATTTACAAAAAAAAAAAAGAGGGTAAAGAGACAGGCATCAATCTTTCCTGATTAACCAAAGCCTCATCAATGGGATGCTATGAGTTCGTGAAGGAGAAGACGATTACAAAAATGGAAGTCTTTCCTTCCCAAGTCATTTCATAAATGTAATACAGTCCCTGTCAAAGTCGTGGTAGGATTTTTCATGGAGTTTGACAAGATTATCCTGAAATTGAAACCAAGAGCCAGGACCAATTTTAGGAAAACAGAAACAAGTGATATTGGTCACACCAGATATCAAAAAGAAATTTCAAAGCAGAAAAATATGTAACTATGAAAAACAACACAGACCCAGGTGGAGGGGGGGGGGGTTATAGTGTTAAAGGAGAGATTTCACTACACAGTTGGTGAGAATGTAAACTGGTGCAACCCTTCTGGACAACAGTGTGGAGGTTCCTCAACAAAATTAACAATAGAACTCCCCTGTGACCCAGCAATAGCACTGCTAGGAATTTACCCAAGGGATACAGGAGGGCTGATGCCTAGGGGCACATGTACCCCAATGTTCATAGCAGCTCTCTCCACAATAGCCAAAACAGGGAAAGAGCCTAAGTTGCTGGAGGTCGGCTCCAGCAGGTCCAAGGGTCCCTTAAGGATGGATGGTGTCGGCAATAGAGAGTGAGAGAGACCGAGACTCTTTATGATCACCAGGCAGGCATCTCTGTCCTGGCAGTTTTGGTGTCTTTATTTATAGGTCAAATGTAACATGACATCAGAAAAAGGAATTTTTACAATGGATAACTCTTTGTGACAAGACGCTTTGAAAAGTGTACAGAAGCAGGTTTTACAGTATTCTTGCAGAACTACTCCGATCATGGTGAGGTTGAGTCAATCTTACAGCTAAGGAAATAACAGAATGTTCTCAGTGAAAAACAGGATGACATCCATACTTGTTCTAAGTTAATAACGCTAAGATTAGGTCATAGGTTATGTGTATAGGTGGGCTAGGAGTCATTCTGTCTGGCTCACAGGAGGACAAAGGTTTTTGACCTGGTTAATAAGTTGTTTTGGGAAATCTTTTTGACCTGATGTTGAATGTGTAAACACCATGGAGGCCCCAAATGTGTCGCCCTTTGTTTTTGGGTTATGTCGTAGCTACTCTTATCTATCCTCATCCCAACTGCCAGTGTAAGGGAGGTTGTTTGCGGAAAGTAGGGCTTAGGGAAGGGACTGTCATACATCACCAATTAGAAAAGGTGTAAGTATTAAGTTCTGCCTTTATCTGTTCCTTAACTTTAAATTAGATTCTTTGTCTCGGCACCAGGCTCAATTTTAACTCTTGTGTTCTTAACCCCCTTTATTATCTAAGTCCTGGATCTGCAAGGGCCATAGGAAGAGCCTTTTGACAATCATCCACAGTGCTTGTATCTAAAATATCTTTGAAAAGGCAGGGATATGGATATGGATGGGCATGGAGGAGGGCACTTTGGGGATGAGCACTGAGTGTTATGTGGAAACTAATTTGACAATAAACTATTTGTAAAAAAAAAAAAAAAAAAAGAAAAGAAAAGGCAGGGATATGCTTTTACTTATGAGGTACCTGTGTGCGGAATATCAGTCTGATTTGGAATACTGTGAGGCATGGTCAATACCACCAGGCTGATTTCCAACTGAGCCAGTAGTAGCAGAAGGAGATACCAGTTTTCGTTTCTCATGGCAGGAGCTGTGTAAACACTGCCATTTCCTCCCTGTGACTGTCATCCAGGGAGGCCGGTGCGGTTCCCAGCACTAAGTGTCCATCAACTGACAAATGAATCAAGAAGATGTAGTTTATCTATACCATGGAATACTACATGGCAATGAGAAAGAATGAAATCAGGCCACGTGTAGCAACATGGATGGAACTTAAGGGTGTTATGCTGAACGAAATAAGTCAGGCACAGAAGGGAAGATACCATATGTCTACACATATAGGAGGATTGGGAGGAACTGGACGGAGGACAAAGGGGGAGAAGAAGGGGGAAAATAGTGGGGGAGAGGGAGGGAGGCAAACCACTAGAGACTCTTGACTGCTGAGAACAAACTGAGGGTGATGGGGATGGAGGAGAGGGGAAGAGGGGTGATGGGCATGGAGGAGGGCACTTGCGGGGATGAGCACTGGGTGTTACATGAAAAACAGCTTGACAATAAACTATAAAGAAATAAATAAAAGAGGGATTTCACAGATGCAGAGAAAGATACTTCCATAATATATGTAGAACAATGGCATCTATTTAACAAAAAAGGTGGGAGCTTACCTCATGACCCACAGAACTAAGTTTTAGTAACAACTAAAACTATTAAAATAAGAAGAATAAATATTTTGGGTTTTAAAGGCCTTTAATTACATAAGGTTTTAAAATCCATGGAGGAGAAGACTGGGATATGTGAGGATATGAAGACATTAGGGTTCCAAGGAAGAAAAGCACAGGTCAGGGGTGCTTGGTTGGCACAGAAGGTAGAATGCACAAGTCTTGATTTCAGGGTTGTGGGTTTGAGCAGCATGTAGGGTGTAGAGATTACTTCATGTGAAATCTTTAAAAGAAAAAAGAGAAAAAAAAAGTTCAAAGCACTGACGACATATCGGGTCTTGGCGCTTCCCGGGCAAGGGCCCTAGCACTAGCCCTAGGCATCGAGCACCCCCTAACCCTAGCCCCACCCCTCAGGCTCCCCAGAAGCCTGCGCCGAGGCCCGCCCCGGGCACGGGTTCTCACTTCAGCCCTCCCTGGACAAGCCGGGACTGGTGCCACATCAACCCTGGCCGCTCCCCCGGACGCCACCCTAACCCTAGCCGCGCCTCGGGCCCCACGGGGGGCCGGGTCCTCCTTCTGAAAGTGATACGGACCTGAGGCTCGGAAGCAGTGTGTATTTCCGTCACGGAATGTGGAGCATCACCACTCCTGTCGCCAAGCCCGTAAACCTTGGCACCATGGGTTTCTGGAGGCACCACGGAAGCCATGTCCCCGGAGGTGGCGGGACCTGGAAGCCAAACACTAAGGCTGGCCGGCACTGTTCCATACACCCTCAACTCACGCCTCCAAGTGGATCATGGCCCTTGCCGGCGGTTCGGATCCTGGAGCATCCCAGGTTTGGTCCCTAACCCTAGCCCCTGTGTTTAGCCAACCCCTAACCCTAGCCCTACCCTTCAGGCTCCCCAAAGCCTGCCCCGAGGCCTGCCCCGTCTTGGGCCCTCACTTCAGCCCTCCCGTGAGACCGCGGGACTGGTGCTGCGGTGGCCCTGGCTGCTCCCCTGGTCACGTACTTTACCCTGGCTGGTTCTCTGGCCCGATGTGGAGCCGAGTCCTCCATCCGAGACCATTTCGGACCCGGGGCCAAGACATATTGCAGGGTTTTCCTGCTTTGATGGCCGAACATCACCAGCATATTCGCCAGGGCTGGACACGGCCACACCACAGCTTTCTGGATGCCCGACTATAGCCGGGTCACTTGAGGAGACGGGCCCTGGAACCCAATCGCTAAGGCTGGCCGACCCCGTGCCATGCGCCCTCAACTCACCCCTACTGGTGGACCTTGGCACTTTCGGCGCATTGGTTCCTGGAGCGTCCCTGGCTCGGGCCCTAATCCTAGCCCTAGCGTTCGGCCATACCTAACCCTAGCCTGACAACCACAGTCTCCCCGAATCCTAGTGCGAGAACGCTGCATAGCAGGGGCCCAGATGTAGTGCAGGCGTCGTAGGCATGGGACGTGGCACAAATCCACATTTGCCAAGCCGGAAATCGGTGGCGCAATGGGTTTTCTGAGGCCCCACTCTAGCTGGGCACACTAGGGGAAGGGTCTTGGAACACAACCAATTGGTCTGGCCCGCACCCTGCCGTGCACCCTCTACTCAGCCCTCTGGGCGGAGCACAGCACTGCTGGCTACTCGAGTTGTGGGTCATCCCGGCACGGGCCTCATCCCTAACCCTAGTCCTCCACCACACCCTCCCCCTAGCCCTTCTGTAGAGGCTCTCCAGAACCCTACACCTGAGCTGGCCGCATGCCTGTACCCTCATTTCCTCCCTCCCAGGAAAATGCGGGACTGGTGCGGCTCTGGCCCTGGCAGCTCCTCTGGAGGCATCCCTAACCTTGGCCAGGGCTCTGGCCCCACGGCTAGCTGCATCCTTGGTCTGAGAACGCTGCAGCCCTGGCACCCAGACGCGGTGCAGGCGTCCTAGGCATGGAGTATGGAACATCACCACGACGTTCACCGAGCCCAGAAACAGCAGAACAATGGGTTTCCAGAGGCCCCACTGTAGCTGAGCCCACTGAGGGGAAGAGCCCTGGAACACAAACAATTGGCCTGGCCGGCACCCTGCCATGCACCCTCCACTCAGCCCTCCGGGTGGTGCACAGCACTGCCGGCTGTTCGAGCCCTGGATCATCCTGGGCTGGGGCCCTAACACCAGCTGTAGTCATCTGCCACACCCTAACCCTAGCCCTACCCCTCAGGCTCAGCTGAACCCTGCACCTGAGCCGGCACCGCACCTGGGCTCTCATGTCAGCCCTCCCGGGATATCGTGGGATTGATACTGCTTGGGCCCCTGCGACTCCTCTAGCCGCATCCCCAACCCTAGCCAAGGCTCTGGCCCCATGGGGAGCCACGTCCCTGGTCTGAGAGCCCGCAGACATGGGGCCCCAAAGTGGTGCAGGCTTCCTCGGCATGGCACGTGGAACAAAACAATGACAGTCGCCACGCCCGGAAACAGCAGCATGAGGGTGACCTGATGACCCACCATAGCCAAGCCCACCAAAGAGGCGGGCCCTGGAACCCGGCACCATCCCGGGCGTCCTCAACTCAGACCTCCAGTGGACCACGGCACTCTTGGTGGATCGGGTCCTGGAACATCCCGGGCTCAGGCCCTAACCCTAGCTCTAGCCCTCCACCAGACCCTAACCCTAGCCCCACCCTTCAGGCTCACCGGAACCCTACACTTGAGTTGGCGTTGCATTTGGGCCTTCCCTTCAGTACTCCCGAGAGATCGCGGGACGGGTGCTGCTTCGGCTCTGGCCACTCCCCAGGACTCCGACCTAACCTTAGCCAAGGTTCCTTTTTTTTTTTTTTTTTAACATTTATTTATTTTTGAGACAGAGCATGAACTGGAGAGGGGCAGAGAGAGAGGGAGACACAGAATCTGAAACAGGCTCCAGGCTCTGAGCTGTCAGCACAGAGCCCAATGTGGGGCTCGAACCCACAGACTGCGAGATCATGACCTGAGCCGAAGTCAGATACTTAAATGACCGAACCACCCAGGCGCCCCAGGTTCTGGCCCCATGCGGAGCCGAGTCCTCGGTGCAAGAAACTGCGGACCTGGGGCCCAGAAGCGGTACAGACTTCCTTGGCATGAAGCGTGGAACATCAGCACAACGTTCACCTAGCCCAGAGACAGCAGCACGATAGGTGTCTGGAGGCCCCATTGTCGCTGGGACCACCGAGGAGGTGGCCCTGGAACCCAAAGACTAAGACTGGCCGGCCCCATAACAAGCACCCTCAACCCAGCCTTCCAGGTAGTACACGGCACTGCCGGCAGATCGGATCCTGGAGCCTCCTGGGCTCAGGCCGGAACTCTAGCCATGGCCTTCAACACACCCTAACCCTAGACCTACCGCTGAGGCTCACTGGAATCCTACACCTGGGGCATTCTCACGCATGGGCCCTCAATTCTGCCCTCCCAGGAGATCGCGGGACTGCGCCCATTTCAGCCGTGGCCATTTCAACGGACGCCGCCCTAACCGTAGCCAAGGCTCTGACCCCATGGGGAGCCGAGTCCTTAGTCCGAGAACACTGTGGACCTCAGGCCAGAAGCTGTACAGGCTTTTCGGCCAGGAACGTGGAACATCACCTCGACTTCACCAAGCCTGGAAACAGCACACTACGGGTGTCCTGAGGCCCCCCTGTAGCCACTGTGGGGTCAGGTCCTGGAACTCAAATACTAAGCCTGCCCAGCAAATACCCTGCATCCTCAACTCAGGTCTTCTGGGAGATTACTGCACTGCTGGCTGATTAAAAGCTGTATCGTCCAGTGATCTCTCTCCCTAGCCACAAACATAATCCTAACCCTACAGTCCTCCCTCCCTCCCTCTAACCGTGACCTTACACCTGAGCAGGTGCCCTCACTTCAGCCCTCCAGGGAGTCCATGGGACTGGTTTCACTTCTGCCTTGGCAATTCTCCTGGATGGAACCCTAATCCTAGGCAAGGCTGTGTCTCCTTGTGGACTCAATTCCCAGGTCTCAGAAAACCATTGATATGGGGCCCAGAAGCAGTGCAGGATGACTCAGCATGGAACACGGAACCTCATCACGCCATTCTGAAGCCCGGATAGAGCTGCATGAGGGGTGTCCCTAAGCCCAACTCTTACCTAACTCAAAGAGAAGGCTGGCCTTGGAACCCAAAGCCTAAGCCAGACTGGCATCTTCACATGTGCCCAAAATTCAGTCTTCCAGGGACATCACGGGACTGGTGTCACTTCTGCCCTCTGCCCTGGTGCTCTCCTGGATGAAACCTTAACTAGCCAAAGAGTTCTTTCCATGGGGACCTAAAAACTTCTGCTACGCCTTCCACTCAGCCTGCTGGGGAGATCACTGCACTGCTAGCTGATTAGATCCTGGATCGTCCTGGGATCTTGCTCTAACCCTAAGCTAAAGACTAACCCTATACCTACATCTAACGCTTACTCTACACGTAAGCCTACACCACAGGTGCACCCGTGATTGTGCCCTCACTTCAGCTCTACAGGGAGAATACAGGGCTGGCTTCACTTCTGCCTTGGCGACTACCCTTGACGAACCATAACCCATAACCATAGCCAAGACTCTATTTCCATGGGGACCCAATTCCTAGGTCTGAGAAAACCAAGGACATGGGGCCCAGAGTGGAGCAGGCTTAATCAGTATGGAACGTGGAACATCACTATGACATCAACAAAACCCAGATCATGCGGCACAAGGGGTGTTGTGAGGTGCCACTGTAGGCTGTCCCACAGAGGAGACTGGCCCTTGAACCCAAACACTAAGCTTGACTGCCAACCTGCCCTCTGCCCTCAGTTCAGCCCTCCGGGGAGATCTCTACACGGCTGGCTGATTAGATACTGGATCGTCCTGGAATCTTACTCTAACCCTAACACCAAGCCTAACCCTAACCCTACTGCTACCGCTACCCCTAACGCTCACTCTAATCCTAACCCTACACCTGAGTCGCACCCGTACATGGGCTCTCATTTCAGACCTCCAGGGAGATCACGAGGCTGGTGTCGTTTCTGTCCTGGTGACTCCCCAAGATACAACCTTAACCCTAGCCCTATTCCTCAAGCTCACGAAAACCCTACACCTGTCACAGCCATGAGAATGGCCCTCCTCTCAGCCAGGGAGATCGAGAGTTGTTGCCGCTTCAGTCCTGCCAACTCCACAGGATGCAACCCTAGCCAAGGCTCTCTCTCCCCATGGGGATCTGAGTCCTCGGACTGAGAAAACCCCGGACCAGGGCTCAGAAGCGCTGCTGGCTTTCTCAGCATGGAACGTGGAACATCACCATGATATTCACAAATCCCAGAAACAGCTGCACGAGGGGTAAGCTGAGGCCCCACTGTAGCTGGGCCCACAGAGGAGGCGGGCCCTGGAAACTGAACACTGAGCCTCGCCGTCATCGTCCATGCGCCCTCGATTCAGCCTTCCGGGTGGACCGCTGACTGCTGGCGGTCCCTCCTGAGAGCCCCCAGGGATCTACTCCTAACAATACCCTCCCCCCACACTGATCCCTAACCCAACACCTAGTCCTGCCTCCCGTCCTAACTGCACACCTAACCCACACCAGTGCATGCACCCTCATTTCTGTCTTCCAGGGAGATCCCAGGACTGGTGCTACTTTGGTGCTGGTGACTCCCCTGGACGGAATCCTAACACTAGTCAAGGCTCTAACCCCATGGGCACTCCTTTCCAGAGGACACTTCTTGACAAAACCTGTGAGCTACTAACTCCTCAGCTAGAAGTTCAAAGTGGCTTTTGCCCAGTATGTACACAGATCAGTAAACCTCGCTAAAAAGTGTTGGATGCGTTTTATGAGCAAAAGTGGTATATTGTCCTTACCCTTTCTCTCTTCCAACAGCAAGGTCTGCACGAGCTCGGCCTGGTCCTGGAGGCTGCTGGTCCTCCCCAGGGACACTGAGGTTGTCCAGGCTGTGGGGATGGTGACGTGTGTCCACATGGAGACTGAAGATGTCTGGGCCGAGCTCCGTCATGGTGGAGACACGGATGTGTCCACAGTCACTGTTGTTCTCCGGGCCATGGGGACGGGCACCTGTCGTCCACACGGACACTGAGGATGTCTAGGCTGAGGTGCCTCTGGGCCGTGTCCCGTCATCTTCAGGAGGGGGATGTGTCGTCCACACGGACACTTAGGATGTCTGGGCCGGGTCCCGTCATTGTGGGGATAGCTCTTGTTGTTCACACGGACACTGCGGTTGTCTAGGCTATGTCCCTCATCGTGGGACAGGTGGCGTGCTGTCCACACGGACACAAAGGTCCCCAGGCCCCGTTCACACAGACCAGGGCTGAGTTCTGACACTCTGAGGCTTCTGAGGAGACTTGGTGGTCTCCAATATTCCGGAGTCAGCATGCGGTGGCCGGAGGGGAGGCCTGGGGCTGCCGCGTCTGGGCTGGAGTCGCTGCCTGCATGGCTGAGGCCTCTGCAGCCAGCAGGCGGCTGTGGTGACGGCCTGTGTCTTCTCACACTGTATAAAGGTCCTCAGGTGGAGAGCGCCGGTGTAGGGCAGAGAGCGTGGGGGCGGAGGGTGGAGTGCTGGGGGCAGGGGGGGCAGAGCCCCAGGGGTGGTAGCGGTATGGAGACCGGCAGCATTGAGGGGAGAGGGCTGGTGGAGACCGTGCTCTCTTCCTCCTCTCTGAGGCTTGGCCAGGCTGGGGCTTTCCTGGAACTTGCTGTTCGTGCAGCAGGGTCGGCTCTGAGCTGTGTCTGCCAGCGCTGATGCAGCTCCTTAACTACACCTGAGAACCAGGCAAAGGAGTTGATTTTAAACGGCTCTCCATAGAAGAGGGTGGAGGGATTCGTGGTCTCAATCAACTGATTCATCAATTTCACCTGAATGTAATTTCCTGCATCTCCTCCAGGTGTGACCTGGAAAAGTAGCAGAACCTTTTTGCTTTGAGTTTCTTACCTCAAGTGATTATGGTAAGAAATAATGAGAAAATGCCTGTAAAAGGAAACAGCTCATTAACTGACACATAGAAAACATTCAAAAGTTATAATTATTATTCACTAATTTTTTAGAAATTACGAGGTTAGAGGAGAGAGGAAAAGAAGCACGGATGCTATGGGAAGAATGTTGCTATTCTCATAATCAGATTAACTCAAGTTCCTTATTTGGGGATCCAAATACCCCAATTCTTTGATCTATGAGTGAAAACCACGTAACATTGGTATGGTCACGTATTTTCTTTCCAGTTCCAGCAACTACACATCTACATAAAAATACATACACTTTAAAACTTTTCACCTACATTAAAGACAAAATTCACCAAGCCGAGAGAATCGTTTAAGGCTCTGCAGTGTCCAATAACTGTTTCTGCCTCCAAGCTATTAAACTCATTACAGAATCCTTGATCCCCTTTAACACTATCAGTGAAGTTCAAATTCCTATCCTGCTACAAGTTCTTTCTGCTGAGAAGCTGATTTTGATGGAGGTCAATGGAGTTGGGGATCAGTAAACAGATGGGAGCTTTTGCTCTCAGATCAAGTAACTTCTGTATTCTCTCCACATGAACACCTTTTTTTCTTCCTTCATTTTAAGACAGAGGCACTGAACACTGGTGAGGCATTTCTTCAGCCCAACATCTGTGATGAATTTTTGGGAAACTCGTTGGGATTTCAAACACAAGGTCTACATATTCAGCCATTAGGTGATCTGCGAAAAATAATAAGAGTTACCTTTCCACAGAAAGAATGAAACAATAAATTACTTCAAGTCTCTACCATTTGCTTTACTGTGATGTAGCTTGTCTCTTTTTGCTACTCCAATTCTATTTTCAAGAATTCTGCTTTTTAAAGTTTTTATTAAATAGTAAAAGATTCAAATAGAATACCATTAAAGAAAACAGAGTACAGCATAATGGAACCATCACCAACTCCTGAGGTTTAAATTCAGGCATAGTCTTTGTCTTTCATCATCATCATCTTTCAGTTAACAGAGAAAAGCATGTATACTCACACTTCCCGAGATTATGTCAAAGACAATAATCATGGATGATTTTCTCTTCATTTGAATGGAAAGCTTCAGAAATGTTCTATATTCCCACCAAACAATCATCATAATTGAGCATAACCAAACTATTCAAAATAGCCAAAATAATGGGTAAATTAAACTGAACTGGATCCCTGTAGGTAAAGAGAATGCGCTTGTTTGGATTCCCTCTTCTGATGCTTTGAGCTTAGACCTCTGGATAATGATCTCCTCTGAGCCAACCAGTGTTAAAAAAAAAAAACAAAAAACAAACCCTATCCCCTTCCAAGATCTCTGAGTGCTGCTTGGTTCTTCCGCCAGGTGATCCAGATCAGATTCCATTACATTTGGTTCCCTGACCTGGAAACCCAAATGCCGTGGCCCGTTGTTGCCACTGTTTTGGGAAAACTGTGAGGTGGTGACAGAACTAGGAATCCAGGAGGAGAAGGCGTGTGCTGCCTGAATTTCGGCAGTCTCCAGCTCTGTCGCCTCTGGCCGATCCTGCTGGATTCGCGGAGACTTCACAAGTATGGACCTGGAACTGACGTTGGAAACCTGGCCTCAAGAAACAAGCCAATGTACACGTGGTGGAGAGTCTCAAATATCACTACGAGTAGGGAAATAAAATAAACAAAGTCACAACAAGAGAGACCAAGGGAGACCATTAAAAGAACACTTCCTGAATGGATAGCCCCAGGACAGCCTAGGAACCTCCTTTAATATAGTAGCACTCGCAGGTGCAGAGCTCAGAACAAGTTCTAAAACCTGACTAGAGACACAAAGCTAGCCAAAATGATGAAATGGAAGCACTCTCTCTAAAGGAATTCCAGGAAGAAGTGACAGCGAAAGAACTGCTCAAAACTGATATAGGCAACATAACTGAACAAGAATTTAGAACAATAGTCATAAAATTAATCGCTGGGCTTGAAAAAGGCATGGAAGACATCAGAAAAGGTATTGCTACAAAGATTATGGACCTTAAAATAGTTGTGATGAATTAAAAATGCTTTAAATAATAATAAAATGGAGGCATCCAATGAACGGATTGAAGAGGCAGAGATGAGAACAGGTGAAGTAGAAGACAGAATTATAGAAAAAGAGGAAGCCCTTTATCTGATATGTCATTTGCAACTATCTTTTCCCATTCTGCCGGTTGCTTGTTTTATGGATTGTT
>NW_024083239.1:0-1250 GCF_003009895.1 Hyaena hyaena | reverse complement strand
TTCCATTGGTCTATGTGTCTGTTTTTGTGCCAGTACCATACTGTCTTGATGATGACAGCTTTGTAGTAGAGGCTAAAGTCTGGGAGGGTGATCCCTCCTGTTTTGGCTTTCTTCTTCAATATTACTTTGGTTATTTGAGGTCTTTTGTAGTTCCATACAAATTTTAGGATAGTTTGTTCTAGTTTTGAGAAGAATGCTGGTGCAATTTTGATTGGGATTGCATTGAATGTGTAGATTGCTTTGGGTAGTAATGACATTTTAACAATATTTTTTCCCTGATCCATGAGCATGGAATGTTTTTCCATTTCTTTGTGTCTTCTTCAGTTTCCTTCGTTAAGTTTTCTATAGTTTTCATCATACAATCTCATATCTTTGGTTAGGTTTATTCCTAGGTATTTTATTTATTTTTGTGCAATTTTGAATGGGATCAGGTTCTTGATTTCTCTTTCTGTTGTTTCATTATTGGTGTATAAAAATCAACCGATTTCTGTACATTGATTTTGTATCCTGCAACTTTGCTGAATTCATGGATCAGTTCTAGCAGGCTCCTGGTGGAGTCTGTCATGTTTTCTATGTAGAGTATCATGTTGTCTGCGAAAAGTGAGAGTTCGACTTCTTCTTTGCCAATTCTGATGCCTTTAATTTCCTTTTGTTGTCTGATGGCTGATGCTGGGACTTCCAGCACTATGTTAAACAACAGGGGTGAGAGTGGAAATCCCTGTCGAGCTCCTGGTCTCAGGGGGAAAGCTCTCTGTTTTTCCCCAATGAGGATGATGTTAGCTGAGGGCTTCTCTTAGATGGCTTTTATGATGTTTAGGTAGGTTCCTTCTATCCTGACTTTCTTGAGGGTCTTTATTAAGAAGGGATGCTGTATTTTGTCAAATGCTTTTTCCACATCTATCGGAGGTCTGTTCTGGCCAGTCATATTTAACATTTTACTAGAGGTCGTAGCTAATGTGATAAAAAGAGAAGTACTTCCAAGTGACAAAAGTTAGCAAGAGCTAAGACTTTATAAGTCACGATAATTGTGCGTATAAGAACTTGTAACCAATCTACCAAAAACTGAACAAAGCCTGGCTAAATCTAATAATTAAATTTAGCAACACTGTAAGATAGGAGATCAACAGACAAAAATCCATTTTTTCCAAGATATGCACAGTGAATAGTTGAAAAATGGGACAATACCACTTAAAACAGCATCAAAAAAAGGAAAACTGATAAATTTCAAGTGGTAGAGGAAGCTTCACTGA
>NW_024083238.1:0-19475 GCF_003009895.1 Hyaena hyaena | reverse complement strand
GTGTAGCAACATGGATGGACCTTGAGGGTGTTATGCTGAGCGAAATAAGTCAGGCAGAGAAGGACAAATACCATATGTTTGCACGTATAGGAGGATTAGGAGGAACTTGACGGGGGAACAAGGAGGAGAAGAAGGGCGGAAATGGTGGGGGAAAGGGAGAGAGGCAAACCATGAGAGACTCTTGAATGCTGACAAAAACTGAGGACTGATGGATGTGTGGGGGAGGGGGAATGGGCATGGAGGAGGGCACTTGTGGGGATGAGCACTGGGTGTTATGTGGAAACTAATTTGACAGTAAACTATTTGTAAAAAAATAATAAAAAAATTAAAAAAATAAGCATTAAAAAAATTTGAATCCTTAAATTTTCCTCAATAGAGGCTATAAGTAGAGTCTACATATTTCCTTACATGTTTATGTAGAACAACTTTAAAGCTCTCTGTAGTTAAAAATCAACATATTCATTCATTATCTTCTTCCTCCCAAGAAACATCAAGAGAAGGAAAATGATATATTAATTTCCATGCATCTAAGATAAATGTTCAAATTCCTGGATTTCCACTAAAAATAATCAGTTCAAGTTGACCACTTATTTTTATATTATTTATATAGATATTTATGTGGATTTAGATATTCATCTCAGTCTGAAATTCTTTAAGTGATTAAAAAATCAAGATTTCTAGTTTCCCAGGACAACTAAAATAATCAAGAAGAGTATGTTGAGGAAAACTCAAGTAAGAAAGTTACTGTTTATAAAAGAGAGTAATTTAATGACAAACTCAATATAGTTCTCACAGGATTTCCAAGTTGGGCTTTTATTCTGTCACACAGACAATATTTTTGAAAAGCCATAAATGTCATAAAATGTTTGCTTTCTAACAGAAGCTCAGACAAACACTCAAATCTAGCCCATCTTTAGAGAAAATATGCCTTGCAAATTTTGTAATAAGTTATCTTCAGGGGCCCAAGGCGTATTTGATCCCAGACCAGTGTCAGTGCTAGATATTAATGGGAATAGTTACGTGTCCAAAAGAAGAAAAGCTAACACCAGTCAGTGTTACAGGCGGCAGGTTATTGTGAATGCTTTGTTTTTGTTATAAAATATTCCTGACCACAAGACTAGGAAGCTAATAAAAATGGCCATATGAACCTTCATGAATCAAAACACATTTACTTCTCTTGCAAGAGTTTGTTGTTGTTGTTGTTGTTTTGTTTTTTGGGGGGTTGGGGGCAGCCTACTGTAAATGAAACCCATTAAAACTTGGGGTGTGTTAATACTAGACCATATACAGTAAGAATGTGGTGAGAAAGTTCTTCCACTCATTTAAATGTCTTGTAAGCTTATACAAACATTTTATTACTGAGAATTCCCAAATGTGGACATTTATTACCGTAGATGTGACAAATGGACTAGAAAATACATTTACGGACAACTTGCTTAGTCCTGAAACCTAAGACATTTTAGGCCTAAAAAAAAAAAAAAAAGAAAAGAAAAAAGCCAACTGTTAATGCTATTGTACCCTTGAAGGCAGCAAGTGGAGTTTATGGAGGGTGAAATAAGAGTTAGTGAATGATGCAGCTTGACTGCTTTTACTGCCTAAATGAAATGCAAAAGAGTTTGGTGGGGAACTCACGAGTGAATAAAGGTGCCCAGGCTATCAGACGTTTTTAGGAGTTCCATGCAATGATCTCAATAATGTTTATCCAAATAGGTCATGACATTTCATAAATCAAAATAAATTGATTCATTCATTTATTTCATTTTAGTCGAGTGGAAATAAGCATTTAAAATAGTATCACTCACTCCATGTATTTGATACTTGTAAAATCAGTGTATTGCCAAGCTTGCTCGTAGAATTTTTTGGATCAGCTAATGGAGCTATCTGACCACCACATTTCTAAAACTAGAGTATCTATTTAAAGAATTATAAGGGGGAAAGTACTATTAAAATATATAAAATCTTAAATAATATAAAAAATTTTTCTTAATCATGTCAAACAGTTGATTTCCAGGTATTCCCTTTGCTCTGCAATTTTAAGACATTTATCACAGAATCAGGATTGTACGATATTTGCTGACTGCTTTTCTCACCAAAGAAACCCGGTTCTCCACAAATATATTTCCATTACCAAGAGTAGTACTCTTCGATGCCACCCTATCCTACACAGTACAAATGCCACATCGTTACTTTTATCTCCTTCACCTACATTTCTCTCTTTCTAGAAGTAGAGCCTATTTTTCCTACATGTACCCAAACAACCATTCTTGATTTTGGTTCTAACCCTCTTTGATTGGAGTATTAACTATAATGCATAAAATTATAGTAAAAATGTTTGAGCATGGAAATACAGTAAATTAATCTATGGGTTATAGTATAAAAAGGAAATGCTTATTTTCAGGTAGTTCTTCACAGGACATACACAAGTGGATTGGGCTTTAGAACTGACACTATAGGAAAGCCTGGGTGGCTCGGTAGGTTATGCCACGGACTCTTAGTCTTGGCTCAGGTCATGATCTCACAGTTAGTGGGTTTGATCCCCGTGTCAGGCTCTACACTGACAGTGGGGGTTCCCTCTCTTCCTCTCTCTGCCTGTCTCCTGAGCATGTATACTCTCTCTCTGTCTCTCAAAAAGATAAATAAACTTAAAAAGAGAAAAAAAATGGACACTTTAGGCGTGCCTGGCTGACTCAGTCTGTGGAGCATGCGGCTCTTGACCTAGGGGTTATGGATTCAATTCCCATATTGTGTGTAGACATTACTCCAAAATAAAATCTTTTAAAAAATAGAAATGCCACATAATTAGAGTATAATTTCTTTTCCCTCTGTTTTAATGATCTCCCAAGTAAAGTTTCTTTACGACAATTCCTTCTTGGAAGAATGAGGAGTTACTGTTTAATGAATACAGAGCCTCCGTCTGGAAAGATGAAAAAGTTCTGGGGCTGGATGGTGGTGATGGTTGGATAACAACGTGAATGTATTCCTGTCATTGGACTGTACACTTAAAGAAAGTTAAAATGGTAAATGTTATGTTATACATATTTTCTCACATTTACAAAAAACACAGAAAAGTATATCTTTTGATTAAAACAAACCACTTTATTTCACTCCTCGTATCACTCTTGTGACGGTAAAAGATTCTTCTAGTTTTCCCCTTTTCCCATTGGTTGTGAAAAAGAGGTATTAGAAAAAGAGCTATTATCAGTTTAAAAGCTATGAGAGTCAAGCCCAAGCATTCACATTCAGAGACACTTTGAAAAAGTCATATTCGAGGACACAACACGTATGCATGGTCACACTGGAAGAAACCATCTACAGGAAGGCTGACTTGGCCATGAACAGGGTAGAATTATTTTTTTTCTACTCGTTAGCAGAGTGATGCCATTTGACTCTATATATAATGTGTCCTAAAATAAAACAGATGTGTCCTGAAGCAAAATGTGTAATTGTTGGAAATTATGCTTTCATATTCATTCATTCATATGCTTTACTAGGAACCAACATTAGGTGATGGGAAACAAGATAAAATAAGACACAATCATAAAGCTCACCACCTCCTGAATGAACATTTTTTTCACATAAGTAGCTTCTTTACACAAAGTCTTCTTTATTTGACACTAATCCTATAGAGATCCTTCAGGTACTGCCTCAAGTTTGTGAAAGGGGATAATAGTTAGACTTGGCTCATAGGTTATGGAAAGAATTAAGTGAGATAATCAATATAAATGTTGTGTCATCGTCTGGCACAAATGTACAGTCAACATTGTGTTATTTTTATTAGTAGAAGTTTTATTTAATACAGGATAAAATATCTAATAGTTTCAGGAAAGAACAGAATCATTAAACTTAAATATTTTTAGCTGAACTATGACACAGAAAATATCTTGAAGAGAATTTTGACATAGATATTCTCATTTTAGGTAAAAATCTCTCTTAATAGTAATCATAGTTCAAGAGAGCACAAAACTTGAAAGAGGAAAATTATAATGCCATTAAACAGATGAAGGCTCTAAGTAAATTGATATGTACCTAATAAAAGGCCTAGACCACTAGAAAAGTTACTTTCTAAAGTCATTATAAGAACATGAAAAAGATAAAAAAGAAGATAAATTATTTCAGAATATATTTGTGAATATATGGGATAAATGGTATTTTGATTAGTGAATGCATGCCTAATTATGTGGCTATACCCAAAGGATAATGATTAATGAATTAATATCAACTAGAGGAAATTGCAAATGACATGAGTCAATAGTCCATCCTGGATGTTTTATTAAACCTGCTGTTTAGCATATCCTGGGGGTTTATCAACTGAATAAACCATTTCTATCAAATAATTTAATTATATACAATAGAAACATAATCAGCATCTGAAAATAAATGATAACTTCCAATGATGATACAAATCTATCAAGGCAAAATTATGTGGCTATAAATGTAAATTGCTGGACTTGTTTCCACATATTCCTATTAAAAAGTTCAAGGACCCTCAAAGGGTGAAAGATTTACTCTCTGACAAGTTATATACCCTTAGGGCTGTGACTAGAATCAGTACCAGTACTCTTCTTGGGTTATTTTGAGAAATAAAGGAGATATTGCCAATAAAATGCTTTGTGAAGTCCCAGGATATGGAAAATATTAAATAACAGTTAAAGCTTTAAGAATCATAATGTGAAGGGAAAAAAAGAGTATAGTTTTTAGTTGTTTACAGGCTCAGTGTAAGCCAACAACACAAAGGAACTACAAAAAAAACCCCATAAAATTTCTTCTAACTTCATAAGATAGTGTGAGTGAGGTGATAAACACAATTTCTTCTGTAACATACAACCCATTAGGAAGTGCCATGTTTTGAGGAGGAAATTGAAAGGTTGGCACATATTTGAAAAAAAATAATCAAATGGTTATAGGTTTGGACCCCATGAAGTAAAAGTTGAAATATGCAAAGAACAAAATTTGGAGAAGATAATATTAAAAATAAAAAGTATAATGTAAAAACAAACTTCCCTATGAATGTTTATTTTTGACCACACACTGGATTTCTTTTGTTTCTCTCTAAAGTAAACAAATTATGTGTGGACAGGATAGATGAACAGATTATAGTTTAAGACAAGTAACTTTTTAAACAGATACCAGTTATCTTATTGAGGTTGTATAGGATTTGGAATGTACCATATCATGATTTATACTAAAATAATGACTCAAACAATCAAGGAGATACAACTGTCTGAGATATGATGGAAGCTAGGAGATTTTTCCAAACCATGAAAAGGAAAAATAACACTTCACCAATACATATTAGGCAGTATTTTTAGACCCTGTAAAATTATATAGTACTCATAGAATCCAGTTTAAGAATCTTTGACCTATGTGATTTTTATTGTTTTATTAATTCCAATAGGATATATTTTTAAATATCATATTTTTTTTGATATCACATGGCAAACACCATTTTAAGTGTTTTGATTTAGAGTTTTATTCTGTTGCTTATTTTTCTATGGGCTAAATCTAAGTACACAATAAACAATATGATTTTACATGATATACATGTATTACAATAGTAATAATTTTCCCCAAATTCCACATCTAATGAAAATATAAAAAAATATATCCAGGATTACAGAACCTTTGATTCTCAAATATCCTCTCTGCAAAGATTGTTTGAAGACTTAGAATAATTCGAGACAAAGCAGGATATTTGAGCCAAAGAATAATAGTATTGAGGTACTAGTAAAATAAAAAGAATTCTCAGGCAACGACTGTACAGAAAAGCTATGTCTCCAAATCAGACGTTTCTAATAAAACTAGTTAAAAATTTAGCATATTTTAATATGTATAAATTATTCAACCAAAATTATTTATTTTTTAATTTTTCAAGTTCTTTAGTTAAATTCCAGTTATTTAAAATATAGCATAATATTAGTTTCAGGAGTAGAATTTAGTGATCCATCACTACATATGACACCCAGTGCTCATCCCAAGTTCCCTCCTTAATGCCCATCTCCCACCTAGCCCATTCCCTACCCACCTCCCATCCAGCAACCCTGTTTGTTCTCTATAGTTAAGAGTCTGCTTTATAGTTTGCCTCCCTCTCTTTTTTTCCTTTCCCTTGTGTTCATCTGTTTTTATTTCTCTTTACTACCACATATGAGTGAAATAATATGGTATTTGTCTTTTTCTGACTGACTTATTTTGCTCAGCATAATACACTCTATCTCCATCCACATCATTGTAAATGGCAAGAGTTCATTCTTTTTGATGGCTGAGTAATATTCCACTATATATACATATGTATATGTATATATATACCACATTTTCTTTATTCATTCATCAGTCAATAGGCATTTAGGCTCTTTCTCTAATTTGGCTATTGTTGATAATGCTACTACGAACATTACCATGCATGTTGCAAGTCAACATTTCCGTTTCCTTCAGTTAAATACCCAGTGGTACAATTGCTGGGTCCTAGAGTAGTTCTATTTTTAACTTTTTGAGGGACCTCAATACTATTTTCCAGAGTCGCTGCATGAATTTGCATTCCTGGCAACAGGGTAAGAGGGTTCCCTTTTCTCCACATTCTCCCAACATTTGTTGTCTCCTGCTATTTTGACTTTTCATTTATTATAAGAGCATCAAAAACTCCAGAAATACCCCAAACTCTATAAAATGATTTCCTATTCTTACACAAATTAAAATCGTGATGTGTTTCTGAAGAATTTTTAACTCACTATTCTTACGTATTTATTCTTCCAAATATTGCTCTAGCTTAGCTTTTCATGGTCCAAATGTAAAACATGCAGTTATTATTTTTTGTTTCACTCATTTATGTATTTTTCAGGTCATTTCAATTAATACTTGGTGATGTTTGTGTGCACATGGGATATACAGATATATGTGGAATGGGGCAGGTCAGACATTCTTAGGAAAGCAAATTGTGCTTATTCATGTGCCCATTTCTAGTGTTTACAGCAGAACAAGAAGACAGACACAAAATTTTTTAAAAGTTTTTTAAATTTATTTTTGAGAGACAGAGAGACAGCACAAGCAGGGGAGGGTCAGAGAGAGAGGGAGACACAGAATCTGAAGCAGCTCCAGGCTCTGAGCTGTCAGCACAGAGCCCAACACAGAGCCTGAACCCATGATCCGTGAGACCATGACCTGAGCTGAAGTCAGAAGCTTAACCAACTGAGCCACCCAGGCTCCCCAAGAGACACAAATTTTTATATGTGTGGGTGAGGAGGGGGATGGAGATGATGGTGAAACCCCTTTCTCTGCCCACTTCCATCACTATTCCCTTTGCTTCCCAGATCAGCCAAGGATATAGTATTCTGGGAATATGGATTTCATATTTTCTTACCCTTTAAATGTGGCTCATAGTCGGTTATGATAAAATGTTAGAAGATAAGATAGCTGACTTATTTGTCTCAGACATACAAACCTTATAATCAGACATAGTTACCTTAAATATATCTGCATGTGCATGTGAATGCATACATATGCATGTGAATGCATACATGTGCATGTGAATGCATACATACCGATAACTTTTAGTGAAAGGAAAAAAAAAGAGGGAAAAAAAGGGGTTTTCCCCCTCTTTCTTTTCCAATCCTTATAACTGTGTAAGGAAAATGTAGATATAAATTTTCTCCATGACTCCATTTATATTTTTCCAGTCATTCATTTTTTTAATTATATATCTGATACCTTGCATGGTCTCATCTCAAAATTCAAACCTACATTTTCTACTTGAGCACAAGGAATTTGGCAACTCAATCAGAGTGCTTCTATTACCAGTACTTATTATTTATACTCTGACTAATAATGATGGTGTACTAGAGCTAGCTGTGATCTTTCTATCCAATATAAGAGCCTTTGATTTGGGAAAAAAAACACAAAGGAATATAATTACATGGTATGTATTCCAAGAAAACTAGATATTTTTAAACATAAGCAGAAATTAGCTTAAATAATGATACGTCAGGATACAGAGCCTCTCAAAATTTTGTTTTATATTTTGCTTCAAATTTCTCAGTTGGAATGTGACAGAATTTCTTTTAAACACAAAGCACATTCATGCCACTTGTTGAAATTTTTCCTTTCAATACTCATCAAGTCCTGTGACATAAGTTTAAATTATCACAGAAAATATACCAAAAGCTGATTTTTTAAACTACCATTTTCCAGGTTTCTTATGGATAAGATCATTATGTCAACCAACATTGTGAGTGCTTATGGATAAGATCATTATTTCAACCATTTTCCAGGTTTCTTATGGATAAGATCATTATGTCAACCAACATTGTGAGTTTCTTATGGATAAGATCATTATGTCAACCAACATTGTGAGTGCTTAGTCAACACCTGAATGGTTATAAGTTGATTTACTATATATGCTGGGCACTCTTACAGAAACAGATTATGAAGTATTTTCTGGAAACCAAGATTTCATAAACAAGTGGAAAGAGAAATGTACAACTGACTGTTTGAAGTAGTCTAGTCATTACACAAAGGAGGTGGATATCTCTTTCTGGGTTTGTCTGGAAATATTCAACAAAGGGAAAAAAATGAAACAAAAGAAAAATTAGATTTTGCTAACTACAAAGAAACTAGGCAGCTGGGTGATAAGGGATTTTGGCTGAGTGGTTAACATGTGGATTATTTTTGAGGGAGAGCTACCGTTTGAAAGCAAGATTCAGGTCAAGTGAGATAGAACAGGTAGATTTGGGAAGTGTATGAAAGACGCTGTGTAGAATATGCTGAGAAACTTAAATTGTGTGAAATTAGTTGAAGCATACAATAGTGTATTTGTAAGTGGGGCATGATATGAGCTACAATTCCACAGGGTATTAGACTCAGAACATTCACAGACTTGAGAGAATATGGATGTCGGTTCATATTTGTCTTAATCTAGTAATTGGAAATTCTTGAGTAAAGCACCTTGACATTCATCTATAACCTGTCCTCCCTGAAAAACTTATCATAGAATTATGGTAAGTCATAAAGCTTATATGCCCTCATTAAAGTTCACATGCCCCACACTAAAACACTTGATTAATTTATAACAAGGAAAAATACAGATTAACTAACCTTGTTACTGGGAATTATGAAGTTTTATTTCAGCTAGAATGCCTCTCATAGGAATGAAGAATGTCTACTTCTTAGGTGAAGTGAAGATTAAAACCTTCCTCCTTTGGATCCTTTCAGGTAAATGAGGCCAGAGAAAAATAGAACTTGGGAAGGCTTTCTTCCTTAGGTCCACTTGGTTTGCCTCTTATAGTTTGGTGGAAGAAAAAACTGTGCATGTATTTCTTTCAAATATAAAAATAAGTCAGGGGTGCCTGTGTGGCTCAGTCAGTTAAGTGTCTGACTCTTGAATTTAGTTCAAGTCATGATCTTACAGTTCATTAGTTCAAGCTCCATTTCTGGCTCCCAACTGAGCGTGGAGCCTGCTTGGGATTCTCTCTTTCCCTTTCTCTCTTCCCCTCCCCCCATCACTCATGCTTGTGCACGCGCTCTCTCTCTCTCTCTCTCTCTCTCTCCTTGTCTAAAGAAAGAAACTTTAAAAAGTAAATAGGTACACCTGGGTGGCTCAGTTGGTTAATTGTCTGTCTTCCACTCAGGTCATGATCTCATGGTTTGAGGGTTTGAGCCCCACATCAGGTTTTGACCTGACAGATTTTATTTTTATTTTTCTTCTTTTTAAATTTTTATTTATTTATTCTTTATTTTTATTTTTCTTCTTTTTGTAAACTTCTCTTTTACCCCTTTCCTCATCTTCGTCCTGTTCTTCTTTCTTCTCATTTTTGACCAAAGGTTTTTTTTCCACTTGTTTGAGTAGTCTGCTTGGGCTTTTTTCTTTGATTTGTTTCTTATCAGCTACTTCAAACAATACTAAAGTAAACTGCTTTATACAAATACATTTATATGGGAGCTGTTACTTTTGTATAAGGGAGTCACAAAATGTTGATCACAAGATGAATTTGTTTTACAAGATGAACTTTTAAAGTTACAAGGACGGCTATGTAATTTTTCACAAATAGTGGTAATAATTCACACTTCCTTTAGAAATATGTGAGAAGCAATGGATCATATATAATTTTTCTTTTCCTTATTGATCAGTTTGATATATGAACATATATTCTGATTTGCTCTTGCTGGATTACTAAAGGGATAGAATTTTTACTTATCTTGATTGTGCATTTAAAACTATTGAACAGTGATTTGCCAATTCATGGACTTTGCTCATTTTATTTTATGGTTTGTCCCCCCACCTCCTTAGTTAACTACTATCTTTATACTATAAATATTAACTTTTGTTCATTTTGGGGAATGAAATAAGTTTCCTGAAAATGAAATAAGTTTTTTTTCCTGAAATAAGTTTGGAGAAATTTTAGTCTTCATTATGATGCCTTGGATATGTATGCTACAAATATCAGTCTTCAATTTCCTGGCTATTTGTCCCCTATCTTTATTGCTATAAGCTCCATGAATATATTAAAAAGTACTTTTTTTTTTAAATTTTTTTTTAACTTTATTGAGAGAGAGAGCGCTAGTGTGAACATGAGCTGGGGAGGGGCAGAGGGCGAGAGAAAGAATCCCTAGCTGGCTCTGCACTGTCAGCGCAGAGCCCCACGCAGGGGCTGGAACTCAGGAACCCTGAGATCATGACCTGAGCTGAAATCAAGAGAGGATGCTGAACCCACTGAACCACCCCGGCGCCCCCTGCTGTTTTTGTTTGTTTTTTGTTTTTTGGGTTTTTTTTAAAACTCTCTCTTGCTTTCTCTCACAATCTGTCCCGCCCAAACTCCTCTTCAACTCAGTGAACCGGTCATTATTTAATAGTCTTAAGTCAAGTAAAAAACTCAAGACCTTTCCTTTGCTTGACGTGACTCTTCCCTCACCCCATATATGATCAGCTAACTCTAAAATGCAGTCTGCGTGCCTCCATGCTCTCAGCTCACATGCTACCTCCCAGCAGGTGGGGCCTTCCTGCATCACCCAATGCCACCGGCTGACCTTCTCACTCCCGCCCCAGACAAAGGCATTCTCCTAATCACTTCCAGATGCCTTGTTGTTTCTTTCCTTTCAATGTCACAATGTCAGGTGAGCACAGACAACTAATAAGTTTAATACAGTGTTTCACTCCTGTTGCTGAAAATAATATTTAGCCATAAGAGGTACTCATTAAATATTTATTGAATCATGGATTCTCTAGGATTTTTTTGCATATGGGATCATGAATCTACTGCATGTGTGTGTGTACAGAAAGGGCATAGTTTCAGAGGGATACTAATTTGGGTTTTCAAAAATTCTTCCTCTGTGCATTTTAAGTCTGAGCAACTATCTTTCTTTCTTTCTTTTTTTTTTTTCTTTTTTATTTCTAGGAGAGAGAGAGAGCGAGAGAGCATGAGCAGGGGAGGGTCAGAGAGAGAGGGAGACACAGACTGAAACAGGCTCCAGGCTCCGAGCTGGCAGTCAGCACAGAGCCCGACGCGGGGCTCGAACCCACGAACCACGAGATCATGACCTAAGCGAAAGTCAGACGCTTAACCGACTAAGCCACCCAGGCGCCCCGCAACTATCTTTCTTTAAGCCAATTTTTATCCACTATTAATATAGTGCTGTCCCAGGTCTTAGTTTCTTCTGACTAACCATAATATGCGTATTTGACCTCCTCTTTCTGATTGCTATGTACAGAAGTTAAATTATATACATTAAATTTCACATATAATTTTATCTTACATATGATAAATATAATAAAGGTAATCATTTTGATTTCTTAACATATCTCTTTAGCTGTATCTAATCTGCATTGAAGTATGCCTGAAGGTTTATTTTGCTCAAATGCTATTGATGGAGCTAGATCAGCCTTCACATACGCTTACTGAACCATTTCATGTTTATGTTTCTTCTTGAGGTCCAAAGAACACCAAAAGCTACCCTGTTTTTGGTTGTGGCTATGTCATTTTACTTTTTCTCTTTATCATTTGGCTGTTATTTTGATAATGAATATATTATTACTTACTGACTAGGTCAGAAAGGGATCCACAAAGTATAAACTCAAAACAAACACCTTGAACAGAAATTTAATGAGAACCTTTGATAATCGACATGTATTATGAGTTGAATTGTGTCCCCCACAATATGTTGAAGCCCTAACCCCCAGTATTTGTGAATGGGACCTTATTTGGAAGTAGGCTCTTTGCAGACAGAGGATTAAGTTAAGCTGAAGTCATTAGGGTGAGCCCTAACACAGTATGACCTTATAAAAGGGGGAAACTTGAACACAGACAGATAAGCACATATAGAATAATGCACAAAAAAGAAGGTGGAATGAGACATCTAAAAGCCAATCAAATATCAAAGATCGCCAGAAAACCACCTAAAGCTAGAAGACAGGCATAGAACACATTTTCCCTCACAGGCTTCAGAAGGAACTCACCCTACCAATGCAAAAATCTCCTATTTCGAGTCTCCAGGACTGTGAGACAAAAGCTTTCTGCATTTAAGCCATCCAGTTTGTGGTACTTTGTTACAGTAGGCTTAGAAAACTAATACAGCATCTAAACGTTATGAGAAAGCTTCCATATTATTATTTTACATAGGCAACATTTAATATTTAGACTCAAATACAAATTCTATGTAACACATTTTCATTCAAAATACCCTGTACACATTTTGGAACTGAATAGGCTCCCTATAAGAAATAAATATGAAGTATTGATGTGGACATATATTAATATCATTAAGCCACTATGTACCATGAGCCATTTCGTGATTATGGTATTTTTTAATTGGACTGTCAGAATGCTTCTAATAAACTCTGCATATATCTAAAAAAGTATATACACGATATGACCGTCCTTTACATAGAAAATAAAAATGATATGTACGACGGTAAAGTTTAACTAACAAATCATTCAAGGAGCTCTAAATACTACCTTGAGAATACTTTCTGCTTTCTGGAAGACACTTTTGAGATGATAGGTTAGCACAGTTTTTACCTTGATGTGTCTTCTGCTTTTTCCTTGCCTCAACTCTCACTATAGGCTAAAATAAAAGGAAACTACAGAAACAGGAAAACAAAAATAGTTGTGATGACATCTGAGAATCTGTCATTTTTTTTGTTCTAGCTACTTTCTTTAGCCTTCCAGATTTTATATCTATAACAGAAAATAGATGTTAAGTTTTATTTTAAGTCTACGGCTCTCTCCTGAAACTGAATGACACAGAGCACTTGATAAATCTTGAGCCTCTAGGTTGATTCCTTTCCTGTTACCCCATTCCTTCTCTTTTTCTGACATAATAAAGCAAAACAGAAGATTAAAAAAATCTTCCAGAGAAAAATAAAAGGCATTTACCTTGGTTATTAGAAGTAAATTACTATCCTGAATCATAATGTAGAAATATAGGACAGATTTTTATTCCTTTTTATTATTGGTGCTGAATAATTCAGTGGTACCCATTAGCAATATGACAACGTGGCGATTTTATATTTAGACTTCCTCATAGACACCACCGGCAGCTTGCTTTGAACACCTGACAAGTAGACTCTGCACTGACTCAGAAATTATTAAAATTAGTGACCAGGATAAAATGGTAAAACCTACTTTTACTTTTCTTCTACTAGAAAAATATTCTTCCTAAACACTGTTAATATATTTGGTGTCCTTCTTTTTCTTCCTTTTCTCCTCCTTCTTCTCCTCCTCATCCTTTTTTGTTATTATCATACTCACCATGATCATCACAAATATCATTAGATAAGAGTCAAGAATGTCTCAATTATGTTTAAGAGCTAAAATGTGTCTTAACAGCCATGTTTTTCTTATAATGTTTTTTAAATCCGAAATGGCCATTTTTCCTGTTTAGTTTCTGATTTTTTTAAAAGGAAGTATATCTTTTTCTTCATACACCTGCACTATAATTCATAAACTGTCAAGCAAATCCTTTTGCACTTTTTAAAAAGCTGTTGCTTTTTCTGGTTGTTTTATTGCAAAGGTACCAAATTTAATCTTGCAGATATGAAATCATTTCCATCTGTCTGACAAAAAGTAAGTTTTCTTCCGAAGTTTTACCATAAGGTTTTCTGTAACTTACTTTGCCCCTATCAGCAGAGAGTTTTAAAAAAAATACTAAGTAGAAGATTTATAGGCATATCTCAGAATACTGCGGCTTCAGTTCCAGACCACCATAATAAAGCAAATATCACAATAAAGCTAGTCAACTGAATTTTTTGGGTTCCCAGTGCCCATGAAACTTATATTGACACTCTACTGTAGTCTATTTATTACATGTACATAGTATTGTATTTAAAAATGACATGCTTTAATTAAAAAAATATTTTATTGCTATAAAAGCTAACTATCGTCTGAGGTTTCAATGGGTGGCTGGTGGAGGGTCTTGCCTGGATGTTGATGGTCCCTGACTGGTCAGGATGGTAGTTGTGGAGAGTTAAGGATGGCTGTGGCCATTTCTCAAAATAAGAATATAATGAAGTTTGCTGCACTGATTATTTCTCTTTTTAAAAAAACTTTTAACACTTATTTATTTTTGAAGAGAGAAAGAGAGACAGAAAGACAAGACAGAGCACAAGTGCGGTAGAAGCAGAGAGGGAGACACAGAACCCAAAGCAGGCTTCAGGCTCTGAACTGTCAACACAGAGCCCAACGTGGGACTTGAACTCATGAATGATGAGATCGTGACCTGAGCTGAAAGGGGCTGCTCAATCGACTGAGCCCCCCAGGTGCCCGGTTAACTCTTTCTTCTATGAATGATTTTTCTGTGGCATGTGATACTGTTTGACAGCATTTTACTCACAGTAGATCTTCTTTCAAAATTGGAGTCCATCCTCTCAAAACTTGCTGATGCTTCACCAAGTTAATGAGATATTCTAAATCCTTTCTTGTCATTTCAACTGTCTTTACAGCATCTTCACCAGGAGCAGATTCCATTTCAAAAAATCACTTTCTTTGCTCATCTGTAAGAAGCAACTCCTCAGCCAATCAGGTTTTATCATGGGCTCAAGCAGTTAAGTCTCATCTTCAGGCTCAGTTTCGACCACATCTGCAGTTGCTTCCTCCACTGAAGTCTTAAACTCCTGAAAGTCATTCATGATGGATGGGATCAACTTCTTCGAAACTCCTGTTAATGATGACAGTTTGGCTTCTTCCCTTGAATCACGAATGTTCTCAATGCCAATTGAGAACAGTGAATCTTTTCCAGGGGTTTTCAATTTACTTTGACCAGATTCATCAGAGGAATTGCTATCTATGGCAGTTATCGCCGGAATTACTCCTTGATCCATAAGCTCCAGAATGCATGTTATGTTAGCAGGCATGAAAACAACATTAATCTCACTGTACCGCTCCTTTGGAACTCCTGGGTGACCAAGTGCATTGTCAATGACGAGTCATATCTTAAAAGGAATTTTATCTTATGAGCATTGGGTCTCCATGGTGGATTTAAAATACTCAGTAAACCATGTTGTAAACAGATGTGACATCATCCAGGCTTTGTTGTTCCATACATAAAGCACAGGCAGAGTCGATCCAGCATAATTCTTAAGAACCCTAGGATTTTCACAATGGTAAATGATCACTGGTTTCAACTTAAAGTCACCAGTTGAATTAGCCTTGAACAAGAAAGTCAGTCTGTCCTTTGAGGCTTGTGGCCAGGCACTGATTTCTCCTCTCTAGGTATGAAAGTCCTAGATGGTATTTTCTTCCAATATAAAGAAGATGTTTCATCTACATTGAAAATGTGTTGTTTAGTGTAGCCACCTTCATTCATGGTCTCAGCTAGATCCTCTCGATAACCTGCTGTAGGTTCTACATCAGTACTTGCCGCTTCACCTTGTACATTTTTATGTTATGGAGACAGCTTCGTTCCTTAAACCTCATGACCTCACCTCTCCTAGCCTCAGACTTTTCTCCTGTAGCTTTCACACCTCTCTCAGCCTTCACAGAACTTCAGAGTCAGGGCCTCTTACTGGACTAGGCTGTGGCTTAAGGGACCATTGTGGCTGGTTTGGTCTTCTCTCCAGACCACTATAACATTCTCCCATCAGCAATAAGGCTACTTCACTTTCTTATCATTTATGTGTTCACAGGACTAGCACTCTTGATTTCCTTCAAGAACTTTTCATTTGTATTCACAGCTTCACTTACTGTTTGGCACAAGAGGCCTCATTTTTGGTCTGTCTCCACTTTTGACACCCCTTCCTCACTATGCTTAAGTATTTCTAGCTTTTGATTTAAAGTGAGATGCATGTGATCCTTCCTTTTACTTGAACACTTACTTGAATAGCCTGTAGGGGAGACACAACCTGAGGAGAGGGAGAGAGACAGGGGCAGCCTGTCAGTGAGCAGCCAGAACACACACAGCACCCATCCATTAAGTTTGTTGTCTTCTATGTCTTATATGGGTGCTGTTCATGGTGCCTCCAAACAATTACAATAGTGGCATCAAGGGTCACTGATCACAGATCACCATAACAAATATAGTAAAAATTAAAAAGTTTGAAAGATTGCAAGAATTACCAAAATATGACACAAAAACACCAAGTGAGCAAATGCTACCAGAAAAATAGTGCCAATAGACTTCCTCCACTCAGACCTCTAATTTGTAAAAAATGAAATATCTGTGAAGCACAGGCAATGAAGGGGAATAAAATGAGGTACACCTGTATGTCTTTATATATGGGTATATTTTCAAATTTATATAGTGGAAATAAAAAGGAATACAACATAAACTTTACATAAATCTTTACATGCAATGCATCTGTATTATGCAAATATGAAATATGTTCACCTCTGTTTCTCTCTCTTTGAATAATTGGAATATTAACAATGATTATCTCTGATTAGTTAAATAGAATTTTAAATTCTCCAATAAATTCAATAGTGTGTTTTTAAAATTTTCCACATATACATTACTTTTATGCTATTAAAGAATATGTATTATTAAGATTGTGATATAAGCGTTCTTTATCCAATGAATTAAAAGTTTAAAATGAAAGATGTTCCTAAATACACAATGAATAAGAAGTACATATTTGCACATAAAGATCATGAGAAAGTAAACATATTTACTTTCTTATATTACCTTATTTAATATTCATATTATATCTAACATGAAATGCCATTCTTTTTTTTTTTTTAATGTTTTATTTATTTCTAGGAGAGAGAGAGAGACAGCGTGAGCAGGGGAGGGTCAGAGAGAGAGGGAGTCACAGACTGAAACAGGCTCCAGGCTCTGAGCTGGCAGTCAGCACAGAGCCCGACGCGGGGCTCGAACCCACGAACCGCGAGATCATGACCTAAGTGAAAGTCGGACGCTTAACCGACTAAGCCACCCAGGCGCCCATGCCATTCTTAATTTCAAAACTTGCCATTGTTCAAATTTGAAGAAAAAGATTTAGGGATCTTCTATAAGACCTTTGGGGACTGAACGTAAACCTAAAATTGTTATAGTGATTCTACTATGTTCAAAGTCAAGTCAAAACAGCGCCAGAAGCTTGTTTTTTAGTATTTTTTTATTTCTTAATTAAAAAATTGCTTATTTATTTGTGAGAGAGAAAGAGAGCGAGAGAGCGAGGGAGCTGGCAAGGGGTAGAGAGAGACGGAGACACAGAATCTGAAGCAGGCTCCAGGCTCTGAGATGTCAGCACAGAGCCCGATGCAGGGCTCGAACTCATGAACTGCAAGATCATGACCTGAGCTGAAGTTGGACACCCAACTGACTGAGCCACCCAGGTGCCCCAGAAGCTTGTCTTTTTAAATGGCTTATTGCTCTACTTACATTTCTCATCACAAATTAGCATGATTTCTGCATTTGCTTTTATGGAACAAAAAATCCAATTTAATGAGGATTATGTTGTTGATAATAATGATTTTAATAATAATTTTAAGAACTCATTAATTGAGAAGTGTCCTGGAAGTGCTCTTTTAATCTTTATTTTATAAATAAGGAATTTGAAAGGCTTCATTATTTGCATATCAAATTATTTTTGGAAGACTCTTCTTTTTTTTCCTTAAATTAGTGTGCATCCTTGGGAGGCTTTAGTTCATCTTTTCAGTATGGAATATAATCAACATGTTTCTGATCATTACGGTAAGTGTACACAGAGGAATTTATTTGAGACAAAGCAAAAAAGCCCCAGAATGCTTACTTAGCTATCTTTTATTTTGCTTTCATTTTGACCTAATTACAGAACATATTCCAAAGTCTATAATTATATAATGACCTTGCATCTATTTCAGTTGATACATGGTTCATGTATGTTTCATTGGTCATACATCTAACAGATATTATTTCTAAGCAATATTTGGGCAGCATGTACTATACTTCCTAAAACTGAGTATACTGAAATCTCAGGAATACATTTCATAAATTTTAAAAAGCTAAAATACTCGAAGGTGCCTCAGTGGCTTGGTTGGTTCATTGTCCAACTCTTAATTTCCACTCAGGTCATGATTTCTGGGTCCTGGGATCAAGCCCTGAAATGTGCTCCACCCTGAGTGTGGAGCCTACTTAAGGTTCCCTCCCTCCCTCCCTCTCTCTCTCTCTCTCTCTCTCTCTCTCTCTCTCTCTCCTTCTGCCCCACCCCCACTCACACCCTCTCTTTTGTGCTCTAAAATTAAAAAATAAAAACTAAAATACTTTATTGCTTAAAGACATGCTAGAATTCTTTTGGATTCTTATTCACAATAGCTCCTAGATTATGGACTTGATTCTGCAATAACTATAGTACTGTTTGTCTAATGAAAATTTAGATGTTTCTTAGAGATAGACTCTGGAAAGTCCAATGACCCTGAATAGCAGACCTGAATATTTGAGCAGCATGGGGGCCAACATGGGAAGAGTAGAATAAGCAAGGAGGAAAGTGGTAACAGAAGAGGCTGTATACATGTGAATGGGGAGCAGCTGTGCAGAGAACTACGTCCAGTAGAAATGTGAAATGAGGAAAATGCATAAGTTTAAACCTCTAGTATCCACATTAAATCAATAATCAAAACAAGATGCAATTCATTTTAATAACATTTTATTAATGTAATGTAATGTATCAAAAATAAACTCCTTTAACATGTAATTAATTCAAAAAATTATTATGGGAATCATATATATACATATATACATACATACATACATACATATGTATGAATGTAGGTATATTTCTACTAAATTTTAAGTATCTTGCCATTCGGACTAGCTGTGTTATACAAAGACATATTCTTAACCTATATTCCAAATGAAATGGAAAGCCTATGAAGACTTTGGGGCAGAGATGTGGCACTGTCTCTCTCCTCTCTGTCTCTTTCTTCTTTTTTATTTTTTTATTTTTTTATTTATTTATTTTTTTTACAAATAGTTTATTGTCAAATTAGTTTCTACATAACACTCAGTGCTCATCCCCAAAGTGCCCTCCTCCATGCCCATCCTCCCCTCCCTCCCACATCCATCAGTCCTCAGTTTTTGTCAGC
>NW_024083237.1:0-19568 GCF_003009895.1 Hyaena hyaena | reverse complement strand
GCTCTCTCAGTGGATTCTGCGTCTTTTTTCTCCCAATCTCTCAGGTTTTGTAAGGTTTCCAATGGCTTCAGATCTTTTCTGTGTGATATATGGGCGCGAGTGCAAGTATGGAGCTCCTTCTCTGCCATCTTGCCCTCTCCTATTTATATTCTAACTATTTTTTCAGGATAGAAATATGCTTTTGATTTTATATTCTATGACTTTGTTAAACTCAGTTTTTTTATAGCAGTTTTTTTGTTGATTCTTTAGAATATCTTATGTGCATAATCATGTATCATCTATTCCTTGTGAATCATCTGTTTACAAGGGCAGTTTTATTAATTCTTTTCCAATATTTACATTGTTTATTTTTTTCTTCACTTCTTGCACTGTATAGAGCTTCTTGTACAATGTTGACTACAAGTGAAGAAAACAGCAATCTTGCTTTGTTTCCAGTATTGGGGGAAAGCATTCAGAATTTCACTGTTGTATATGATGCTCACTGAAGGTTTTTCATAGATGCCTTATATCAGGTTGAAAAATTTTGGACTGGGGTGCATGGGTGGCTCAGTCAGTTCATTGTCCGACTTCAGCTCAGGTCATGATCTCACAGTTTGTGAGTTCAAGCCCTGCATCAGGCTCTGTGCTAACAGCTCAGAGCCTGGACCCTGCTTCATATTATGTGTCTCCCTCTCTCTCTGCCCTTCCCTCACTCGTGCTCTGTCTCTCTCTCTCTCTCTCTCTCAAAGATAAATAAACATTAAAAAAAGAAAACAAAAAATTTTGACTTAAATGAATTTTTTCCAAATGTGTTTTTCTACACATGTTAAAATAATATGGTTTTTCTTCTTCATTCTATTAAAATGGTCAATTATATTGATTATTTTTCAAACATTAAATCAACTGTTTAATTTCTGAGGTATACATCATTCATTCATTCATACATACATACATCAGTCAACATAATTATCCTCTATGTAATTTGAAATTCAGTTTGCTAATATTTTGTTAAAGATTTTTCACTCTGTGCTCATAAGGGATATTCATCTGTAGTTTTAATATCTTTGTCTAGTTTTAGTATTAGCATATACTTGCTTCATAAAATAAACTGGAATTATCCTTTCTATTTTTGGAAGTTTGCATGTAATTGTCATTGGTGGAAATCAGCTCTTAAGCCATTGAGGCTTATACTATTGCTAATGGGAAGGACTTTAACTGTGAATTTGATTTGTTTGTTTTGATTCAGGACTTCAGGGCTTCTTTTTCTTTTTGTCTCAAATTTTAAAAAATTGTATCTGTTAATGAGTTTGTGCATGTCATTAAAGGTAGCAAATTTATTGCGATATTTATTTAATTAATAAATAATTAAGTCTCCTATTATCTTTTCAATGTCTATAGAATATTATTGAATTTTACTCTTTCACTCCTGATATTAGGTATTCTGCTGTTTCCTAATCTTGATCAGATCTTGCATTTTTAAAAATGTTTACTGAGATATAATTGATATTAACATTATATACAATATAATCTTCTATATTTCTGTGTTACAAAATGATCAACACTATAAACCCATCCATTACCATGCATAGCTACAAAGCTTTTGTCTTGTGTTAAGAATGTTTAAGATCTAGTCTTTTAGCAGCTTTCAAATATACAATAATTACTAACTATAGTCATCATCCTATACAATATATCTCCATGATTATTTAGTTTATAATGGAAAGTTTTTACATTTTGACCCCCCTTTACCACTTTCACCCAACCTCCACTCCCCTGCCTCTGGTAATCACCTGTCTATTCTCTGTATCTATGAATTTGGCTGTTTTTTTTTCTTTTTTGTTCCACATATAAGTGGGAGCATATGGTATTTGTCTTTCTCTGTCTAATTTCACTTAACATAATGTCATCAAGGTCCATCCAGGTTGTTACAAATGGCAATATTTGTGACATTTAATGGCTAATAACATTTTATATATATTGATGGACTTATATTGCTTCTATGTCTTGGTTATTTTCATAATGCTGCAGTAAATGTGTGAATGCATATATCCTTCATGGTGGCAAAATGACTAACAATTCCAGGCTTCACACCTTTATAGTACATCTTTTTAGAAAGATACAAAATCTGGCTGGAAGTAATTCTCTGAAATATCTAAAAATCCTCTCTCCTAGATGTCTATAGAGTAATTCTTCTTGAATATTGAATTAACCCCTGAAATTGATCATATGTCCATCCAGAAAAATTCCTGTTGGACAAAGAAATACTATATGCTGATTAGAGTAAACTTTATGTACAGGAATCAAGGACTAAGTTAAATGACATGGAATTACTTCAACAAAGTTAGACCTATCAGGAATCATCCCTGGAGCTTAGGGTATAATAATAACCTCTAACTTCCAAATCCATGGCTTTTTGAAAATTAAAGTATGATTGATAGCATATCCTATTGGTTTCAGGTATACTTTATAGTGATTTGATATTTTTTATAAATTATGAAATGATACCCACAAGTTTAGTTACCTTCTGTCACTATACGAAGTTATTAAAATATTGTTGACTGTATTCCATGTGTATATTATGCCTCCATGACTTATTTATTTTGTAATAAATTTTGTACCTTAATCCCCTTGACTTATTTTTCCTTCCTCACCAACTCCCCTGTTATGGTGATCAACAGTTTATTCCTGTATCTACGAATCATTTTCTGTTTTGTTTTCTTTTGTTCATTTGTTTTGTTTTTTGAATCCACATATAGGTAAAATCATATGATATCTGACTTCTCTGTATGACTTTTTTCACTTAGCAGTGTACTCTCATTCTTTTTACAGCTTAGTACTATTCCATTGCGTATGTATAACACATATTTATCCATTCATCTATTGATATACAGTTTGCTTCCATATCTTAGCTATTGTAAATAAAGCTGCAATGAACATTGGGGTGCATATATTTCTCTAGTGTTTTTGTTTTCTTTGGGTAAATAGCGAGAAATGGAATTGATAGATTGTGTGATAGTTCTATTTTTAATCTTTTAAGGGAACTCCATACTGTTTTCCTTAGTGGCTACACCAATTTATATTCCCCCTAAAAGTGCTTGAATCTTCCCTTTTCCCTACACCCTCTCCAACACTTTTATTTTTTGACATTTTGATAATAGCCAATCTAACAGGTGTGAAGTGACATCTCAGTATGGTTTTGATTTGCATTTCCGTGATGATTAGTGATCTTGAGCATCTTTTGATGTGCCAGTTGGCTGTCTGTATGTCTTCTTTGGAAAAATGTCCATTCAGATTCTCTGCTCAGTTTTTAAGTCAGACTTTTTTGATATTAAGTACTGTGAATTCTTTGGATATTAACCTCTTCTTGGATGTATGATTTGTAAATCATGTAAATATCTTTTCCCATTAAGTAGATTGCCTTTTTGTTTTGTTGATATTTTCCTTTCTCGTGTAAAAGATTTTAGTTGGAGGTAATTCCATTTGTTTATTTTAGATTTTGTTGCCTTTGGCTGAGGAGATTGGTCCAAAATAAAAATATTGCTAAGACCTATGTCAAACAGCTTACTACCTATGTTTTCTTCTAGGAGGTTTATGGTTTTAGGTACAAATTCCTGGCTTTTAAACAGCTGGGAAAAACAGTGACTCCTGGGGATAAAACGTGTGGAAATTTAAGATAGCAAAATAAATGATTAATTCTAACATTTTCAACCAAAATAAGATCCATTGAAATTAGAATTGCCAAATTTACGAAATAAAAATACATGACACCAAGTTAAATTTAAATTCAAATAAATCATGAGTAGTTTTAAGTTTATGTCCTCTCAAACACTATACTTGAAATCTCATGTTAACTTCAATACCAGATTGATTTATTTGAACTACACACACACACACACACACACACACACACACACACAAATGAAGACAACTTCTATATGAAACAAGTAAATAAAGATAAGACTAAGATTGCCAGTAGTTTTCAGTCGCATGCCTCCGAAATTATATGAAACCAGTTCAACACAGCTGGTTTCAATGAGGAGGACATATCTTGAAGTTCTGCAGGTCTCTCTCTGCCTCCTTATTGATTTTCTTTTTGCCAAATTTGGCAAGAGTTTGCTTAGCTCTGTACTGTTGTGGAGGTTTTGTGTTTTTGGTTTTGTTTTTTGTTTGTTTTATTTTGTTTTTAGGAAGAAGTTGCCTCTCATATCTCAAGGGGTCAGTCTGTTGTTGCGGCCAGGGGTTCTTGGTCCAAAGTGCATGACTGCAGGGATAAAGTCTCCAACTCCAGACTTAGGAACTTCATTTGACTCTTGTTTTAAGGATTTCCCTTTAACTTAGCTTTATTAATAATAAAGTTATATTCCAGGCCCCACTCTTTTCTCCCCCTTGACTTGCAGAACTTGAGAGGGAAGAGGTATTGTTTAGATGGCCTCCTTAGAAACCTCAACCCAAATCATGCCTCTTAATGTATATGTCCTGGTACTAAGAGGTTACCAAGATATGCTACATATTTATATGAATGGCACAAATTCTGGAGTTTTAAATTTAGACCTCTTGAAATAAGGCCCAAATTTTGAGGGGTAATATTAAACATGTATTACCCATTTTTAATTATTACAATAAATTATATATAATAATTAAATATAAAAATGAAAATCATTTCTGAAGGTATATAAAAATGGCTTCATCATGTGTACCACTCTGAGGCATCAAAAAGGAAATGACACTGAAACATTAAATATAAAAAGGAATAGGAACCATATAGAAAAATAGTCTACAAATATACATTCTGGAGATATTCAGCTGAATTTTTTTCTCAAATTTATATGTCTGTGCTCTCCCAAAAGGCCCCACAAATAGCCATCCCAAAAGAAGGTAAAACATGCTTCTATAAATTTCAGGATTCCAGGTGGGCAGGTGAACATGAAAGAAGTTGTGGTAAGCTTGATGCAGCTAGTGGTATGCTGTAATGTGAAATACCTTGAATGAATTTTTCTTTCCTTATCACTACAGTGTTAGGTGCCACATGAAAGCTGTGTTTCAAAATTAACAAAACAAGTAGAGAGACAGAACCATCCAGAAGCTTCCAGGGATATTACATTCTAGATATGGACTTCATAAGATAGGAACCTCAGGAGTGAGGACCTTGAAAATAAAGTTATTGCCTTAGCCTTTGGTGAGAAGTTTACAAAACAAGCTGTACTTTGCATCTCTGGGTCTAACAAAGATCACATATCAAAGCTTCATGACCAAATTAATGTGTAGCTTATCCCTCTCCCCAAGGTCTTTCCCTTGGTTTTATTATTACTGACAATATTGTAAGAGCGGTGTGAAATGGCCAATTCACACATGTGCCACGTTTTGCACACTGCCTGAACCTGCTGGAACATGATTTTCCTAAGAATGATGACAGTAATAAACATCTTCTGGCAGAGGCTTGCAAAATCTGCACCCATTTTAGTCACTCAGTAATGGCCCATAAAATTCTTTGAGAACTGCAGGAGAAAAACAATGTACATACTCATGCATAAATTAAAACTAGAAGTGCCAGCTCAATGGAACTCGACTTCTCACACTCTGGAACAACTGTGGAGCAATTAAAAAATAAACAAACTCATAACACATGGGTGCAGCCAACGGTCATCAGAGAAGGTGTTCTCTGTTGGAGATCAAACCATTACCCAGCACTTTTGTTGAGTAGATTCCCTCTTTGGTCTGTGAAAATATTCACAGAAATTTACATAATCCTTCCTGATGAGGTTTCTTGCAAAAGCATTGCAATCTAAATGGATGAGAGGGAAAATGTTCATCTTGACTCCCTTTGCGTTGAGAATGATTTTTCTGCAGGAAATATGATATATAAAAGAACATTCCTGGTTTCTTTATTTATATCAAGATTTCACATTTGAGCTCTGTCAGTTTTATGGGTGAATAATTCAGAAACACCCTTTGTTTTATGCAAAGAGATTAAATGATTTGACCTATCTAAAAACTATCTTTTTTTAAGGTTTATTTATTTTTGAGAGAGAGAGAGAGAGAGAGAGACAGCGTGAGTTGGGGAGGGGCAGAGAGATAAAGAGACACAAAATCTGAAGCAGGCTCCAGGCTTTCAGCTGTCAACACAGAACTCGACACGAGGCTTGAACTCATGAACCATGAGATCATGACCTGAGCCCAAGACAGATGCTTAACCAACTGTGCCACCCAGGAGCCTCAAAACATATCTTTATGGAATTCAAAAAGTTCATAGAGTATTTCTAATAATAATATTAGACTCACTTTGTCAGGCCTACTCATTGTGAGTGGGATTCTTTAGAATATTTGGAATTAAAAAAAATAATTAGGTTTATGGTCAGGTTTCCATATTTGTCTTAGCCTGTCCTCTAATTATTTGGAAATTTCTCAGGTAGAAAGTTATAAGTGCCACCATTTACTCTGTTATCTAACATAATATTGTAGTGGAGACATTGTGGTTTCAATATTCCCCTCAAGTAGCAACACTATAGTTGGGGGGGCGGGTGGCCTCAGATCCAGAGGTGGGTTTAATTGATCCTAGTGTAATCTCAAGTTACTAGAGAGTGGCCTGGTAATGGACATGTGACCATTTTGGCCAATAAACCATGCAATAAAGTTTATGAAAGATCTTTAGGAAAGTTCTTTCTCTTCAGAGTAATCAGAAAGCTTTTGTCTCTCCCCCGTGATTGTGAATGAGGATACAGGTAACCCCCATTACCTTCAGCATGTATCTTAAATCTTTGAAGAAATGAGAGTCAGGATGAAGTAGGTGAGAAGTTTGCTGAGCTGCTGGATCAATCAACACTAACCCCGTGAAACTGATTCCCTCTTAATGAGCTAGTAAGTGACCTGTTATTTAAACATCATTGTTTTAGGTTTTGTTACTTACTGTGAAAGGCAGTCCAACAGTCTCAAGACCTTTACAAAAATGTATTTCTAATAGAGCTTGGCCCTTGTAGGATAGAGTTGTAGATGTTTAGATAGTAGACATGTGGGCCAAAGACATAGTCTTTTTAGACAGTCAGAGAATTATGAGGTAGGAAAGATAGAATCTTCTCAGAAAGCTGGCTACACCTGCTGAGAAGCCCAGCTCTACTACTGGTTAGAATTCTCCATCCTTCTTGAAATTTCTGTGGTTTTCAAGGAGTTTACTTCCTCAACAGTTTTTCTCTGTATTTTAACTCTTGATTCTTCATGTGCTATTTTCCATCAGAGCCCATCCACCTTACAGTGTGTGTGAGTACACACACACACACACACCTCATCACAGAGCATTCTGTAATACTAATTTTCTATATGATTTAGGGAATCTCAAAAAGGAAATATGAATCCTCCTTTGCATGAATAGCCACACACACCACTCCATTTTTTCTTTTATTCCCCTCTTATCTATCTGCTCCCAAAGACATACTAAAGAATTACCCCAACAAGACATATCCTCTCCTCAAGGACTCCTAGCTGCAAAAAGATTAAAAGTTAAAAGCTGTTCTTCTCTTGTCCAATTTTTTCATGAACTTGGCTTAATTATCAAGGAGATATTCTTAGGATACTGCATCTGCAAAATAATATCCCAAGTTGTGACCAGAAGCTTCCTTCTAAGTCAGTACAGCTCTCAATTCAGAATGGAATTTAGATTCTGCCCAGCCTCTTTGCAAGCAGGAAATGCTTCTGAGGCAGCAGGACCTTTTCATGTGAGAAAGGCCACAATCTAGGATTGAAGAGAAATACAAATGAATGGGTTTAGGATCAGAAGCATCTTTGGATCTGAAATATGGGGCACTAAATATAATATAAATATAATAAATAAATATATTATATATATTATTTATATAATATATTTATATATAATATATAAATATAATAAATAATATATATAATTTTATATATTATATAAATATAAATAAATATAATATAATATATTATAAAATATAAGCACTAAATGCCAGGAGAGAATGTAGTCCTCATGTTAAGCACCTTCTTGATGTAGACAGATTCCTGGTAGATGGCAGGATATCAGAATTGGTGCAGAGCCCAGAGAATAAAGACCTGAACAATCTTACAGTGTTAGTGGATTCTTGCTAGTAGATGATTTCTCATGCAAAAAAAAAAAAAAAATGCTTCAACTTCTCTTCCAGTGTAATTCACTTCTGTTCTAGGTATCAAAGATCTCAGAATAGCAGTTAAGGCTATCACATGTAATTCAGTACTTAACCATCTTACCCTTTAATTACTGATCATGAAAAAAATATTCACATTCAAAACACCAGCTCAGGGAACAACAGTCTCATACTTCAGACCTAGCTCTATAATCTGTTATAAAGCACTGAACTATATCACAGTGATAGAAGAGAGTATTGCTGTCTAATATCAGTTTAGCATATATGGAGCCAACACCATACAACTATAGATTATTAATTCTAAAAAAGAGGAATATAATTAATAGTCTGGAATGATAGTAAGAGTACACAAGTGGACATCAAGAAACCTGAACTTGTGGTTTGGTTCTGTAACTTTCACACTTTACCTCTCCCAGCAGGCCTTAGTTTTCTCATTGGTAAAATGAGACAATTGGGTGTTGTTCAGTAAGGTAATTCCAATTCATAGTTTTACATTATTTTAAGAAGTTTGAAAACACAAATGAAGGTACTTAATCTTTTTTGCTCTCAGGCTCCTCATCTGTAAAAGAGAAGTATAAAATACCAGCAATGAATATATGCATACCATCCCTGGAGCCCTATTTTGGAAACCTATGCTGTTTCCTTCCAACTTCTGTTCCATACCTATCATTATCTGTAGACATGCAGTAAAATCACTAGTTCAGGTGTTTTGTTGTTGCTGTTATTTTGCTTATTTGTTTGTTTTAGTTCAGCTGGTTTGAGAGAAGTTGATATAACTCTGTCAAGGTAGACACATAGCTTGGCCAATCCAATTTAGCACCAGCAATTTGTATAGAAATAGACATTTGAAGCAGGCTAGACCACTTAATTTTGTCCTACAACTTTTTACTGAATCTAACTAGAAGGAATACTTCCTTTTCTGCGATTGTGATCAAGAATAAAAAATTGACTTCTCTTGGCCAGTGACAGTCTTGCTACTGCTTGGAGTTATCCTTTTTGAGAATGAAGATAAATGAAGGGGAAGAAAATTGGTGAGGTGGGGGCTGGCGACACTTCATCTTGACTCTGAATTCAAATGCGTGAAGCCGATTATTTTTGGTATGTTTCATGAAGAAATATGTTTTTTGCTTTTCTTTAAGACAGTAATTTTCCAGGAACTTGGGTGGCTCAGGAACCTGGGTTGATTGAGGTCCAACTCTTGATTGATTTCAGCTCAGGTCATGGTCTCACGATTTCTAAGTTCAAGCCCGACATTGGGCTCTGCGCTGTTAGTATGGAGACTGCTTGGAATTCTCTGTCTCCCTGTCTTTCTCTGTCCCTCCTCTCTCTCTCTCTCAAAAATAAATAAACATTAAAAAATATATTGCATTAGGAAAAAAACAGTAATTTTCCTTGGATTCTATCACTAATACTCAAAACATCTACTGACATAACACCTTAGAAATTTATTAAAAAGTTTTAATGAGATAAAGCATATAAAAAAGCTTTTAAAATGCAAGTAACTATGCAAATATGTTACCACTACTATTATGTCTTATTCACTTTTATATGATAAAATATAGAACAGTTCTTTTAATTAAGAATAAAATACTAGAGTACCTGGGTGACTCAGTCGGTTAAGCATCTGACTTTGCTCAGGTCATGATCTGTCAATTCACAAGTTGGAGCCCCACATTGAGCTCTGTGCTGACAGCTTGGAGCCTGGAACCTGCTTTAAATTCTTTGACTCCCTCTCTCTTTGCCCCTCCCCTCTCGTGCTCTGTCTCTGTTTCACTCTTTCTCTCAGAAACAAATAAACACTAAAAAATTTTAAAAAGGAATAAAGTACTGTGTTGGCATTATGACTCAAATAAACACTATCTTAAATAAAACACCTAATTATTTGCACCCTTATTCTTGTTGCTTCTGGAGAACTTACTTGATTTATCTCATGGTCAAGAAGCCTGTCTAATAGCTATGGATTTGTTTCTCTATTATCTGGTTGCTGAATAGAAAGTAGGAATATATTCACTTTGCTTTGTAATACACTTTCACTCTCTTTTGCAAGAGTTCTTATAATACTTTATGCTTTTAAAGGAAAGGTGCTAAATGCCAAGAATTAGTATTCCAGTGATTTAATAAGAAGGAAAATAGAGACTTTGTGAGGTGTGCTAAGTCTACAAGATTTTAAATAGGGTCTGAAATCATTAATCCACAAATTCTGGACTAACCCACTTTAATAAAGAGGAATTCCAGAACTTAGTTTGCAAACTGATTATATGGTTAATGCAGGATTAAATTTTCTTTCAATTATAGACCAAGTCTTGAAAATGCTCTAAAGAGAATGAAGGAAAAAAAAAATCTTACAAGAGGTACATTTGGTGTAAAGTGCTTTTAAATATGCTTCTTAATTGCTGGGGGCTGTTTTGCTCTTCATCTAATCATTGTCTGAATTACTGAAGCTCAACTCATCTGATAAAATAGGTGAGTTTAGTGGTAATGAAGTCAGATAATGTCTCATCTGAGTGTCAGGCTAGGCATCAAATGGGCAGTGTGTTTAACCATTAGTATAGAGTTTACAACTGAAATATTTTCATCCAAGTTACATGTCTTGTGCCAATTCATTGGAATAAGAAAAGGTTTAGGAACGGGAAAGTGTTTGAGAAGCTGTGCCTTTATTTAATAAAATTGCTTGTTATTTAAATAAAGGTAATTAAAAGTGTAATGCTCTGGAACTATTAGGCACCTACTCAAAAACGAGTGGATTTTTGTTTCGTGAAAGAGCCAATATCTTGAAGAAAGCACAGGCTTCACAATGAGAATCCCATAGATACTTTTCAAGAGCTGGAGATTAACTCATTTAAATAAACAGTCATTTTATGGCTTTTTCACCAGGGAAGCCAGTATTTCCTTGGGGTTCTTGAATTAGGGAGTTCCACACCAAGCTTCTGTGAATTAGCTATGTGGGCATTCATATTATCATGACCTTCACCACTGCAGGGTGTCCCACAGGGGCAGAAATCAAAGAAATGTAGTCATCTTTGACTAGACTAGTCTTCTACCTAAAATGCTTTGGAATTTTTTTTTTTTTTTTTGCATTATACCTCTGTTGCTTTTTTCTTATTAATCCTGAAACTGTTATTTGTTTGATTCTAATTAGTAACATGTACTGGATGGCCAGGCCCACATGCACTGTTTTTTAGGTGTTCATTCCCATAGAGGAATTTCTTTGTGCTGGTTTTATATCCTCAAATGTGAAAATTTATACAACTGCTCGGTGCAAGTTTAAGAGCAGGCTTATGTAAAACAAAAAGATATTTTAAATGAAATAGACAAATGTACTGGCTTTTCTGTGTTTTTTATACTAACTGAAGCAAAATTATACTCACATATGAAAAACATCCAATTTCATTTCATCCCTCCCCCCTCCTGCCCAACATATGGTAAGTATTTCCTTGGTTTCTAAATCTGATGCATTTCCAAATACACTTGGGGAAGAAGTGTAAGTTACCATGCTTCCATCTAACTTTTCTCAGGAAATTTGTACAGCATAAGTTTTACAGAATGTATGAGTTTCATTAAAAAGAAGAGTCTTTATCCTGCAATACTAAAAGCCTGTGAAATTGCAGGCCATCGGAAAGAAACCATGGTATTATTTGCTGGCTTTCTGTCAACAACAAACTTTCCCATCCTTATGTTTGTTTCTGCTGCTTCAAGTGCACATTTTTAGTAGCAATGGGCCAGGAGAATGGAATTGACTTGGATGTCAGGCCCACCAGGCTGTTTAGAGGAGCTGGTGGATTCATACATTCTACTTGATTGTCTTTGTTTTTGTTTTTCTATAGAAAACCAAAGCAAACAAAGCAACTTTCTACAATGCATTCTAAAATTACCACTAACTAACTTATCTGTAGAAATTTCTTCTTGGTTCAGTTCAAGCAATCTTGAGTACTGGTTGTTTTCTAAATACATCAGTTTTATTTTGAGCTAAAAACCAATGCCTTCATGTTATATACACTAGTTTTAACTATAAGGTTGAAGTGCTCTGAGCCTGCAGGCCACGAAGCATTAGTAGATGATTGGTTCTTTCCATCCTGGAACTCAGCCTAATGCCTAGAGTATTTAAATAGGGAAATCGACATTGACTTTGTAATCCCTTGTGTGACACTTGTTCTGTGAACAGATAAGGGGGAAGTAAGTCAAGTACAGCATTTGTCAGGAAGTCTCCACTGTCTCTTTGTCCCCAAAGGCAGGAACTGTCAGCATTTGTGACTTCAGGCTAGCCCATGTTCTGATATTATTATGCACATTCCCAGAGGGAATTCTTTGGAAGGACTTTTGCATTCATGTGAAAGGAAATATTTCAGCTGCTTTTCACAAGCACTGATTGCCCAGGACAAAGTGACTGACTGCTACACATGCTGAAGTTGAAGGACATAAACATACTATAATATGTTTTGTCATAAACAATCACAGATTAAGGCTCTTTTCACAGGTGATTGAACAAAATGAATAACAGAATGAGGACTTGTATTCTGAAGCTTGTTGCTCATGTAAACTCATGTTCTGCATTTTAGAATTTGTTGATGGCATAGCTTCTGCTTTAGGAATAAGCCCCATTAATCAGGTCATTCCTCTAGGTGTATTCTGAAGTAGCTACTTTTGGTGATTAAACTTCACATATTATATTAGGTAACAGAGCATGCTGTTAACAGCATGCTATCACTAAAGGCAAAAGAAAGCATTCATTTTAGATAAGGCAGGTTAATGTGTGTCAACTCTAACACTGCTCTCTGAAATGAAGGTAAGGGTAAGATACAGAACACCATCAACAATAACAAACATTTACAGAGTACTCGCTATGTGCTGAGAACTATATCAGGTACTAAGAAGAAATATATATCATATCATATCATATGTCATATGTCCTGTTATATTTCATAGGCAATGTAAAACAGCAAGCAATTCAAGGCAGTATAATCTATATGCCTTGAAAAGTATGAAGACATGAATCCCATTTAAGAATCAAAACAACTGAGGTCCTTGTCCATTTGGAGGCTTAATTAAGGACACAAAGTATATAAGTTTAAGCAAAACTATTTAATCTATCTTCTGTGTGATGAAAAGCTAGGGGGAAAACCCAGGAGCTTTGAGATCTTCCATCTAACAGAGAACTTGAAGCCTGATCACGAGAACTTCCAGTGTTTTCTTTCTGGGATGAATATTAACTACATTTAAGATCTCCAAGGACCCCTTTAGCTGATAATTCCAGTTATGAGTTTTAAGCTAGCATAAAATGTCAGTTGTTAAGCAATAGACATCACTATATTTTTCATCGCCTTTCACTTGATGGTATTAATGAAGCACAAACACAAGTCTAGTAATTCCATTTCCACTATAAAAGATTCAGAGAGATAGAAGAGCCTCAGTGGCTTTTTAGTCCAGTGGTTTTTTAAAAATATGTTTTTCTGTATAAGAGAAAGTCTGTTGTGAATTAAATGCAACTCTGCATTTAGTCAGTACACCATTCTGTTTTCCCAATAAATAACTGGATCCAAAATCACTTAAAGAGAAAAGAACTTCTCTTTAAGGAAACAATTCCAGACTACCTTTTATGAGATTTCTCTAGCAGACCAGCTTGAAACTGTGAGGAAAATAACCCAAACCATGTCGATATACCAAAGGGAGATCTGTCTCCTAGTATGAAGCACAGCCTCCTAGTTCTGTCTTCATACCATTTGTGGTGGGTGTGGAATCGAAGAAAATTGTGGTTTCAACAGAATTCAAACATTATTGTATCAGATGTGAAAACATTTATTCATTAAGACTAAAATAAAAGAAAATGTTTTGAAAAGGAACAGCCAGTAATTTAAGTCTCACTGTGCTCGATCTAAATTTGAGTTCTGGCCATTTTCAAGTATGTTATCACGAGTATTTACCATGACAACATCTGCATAGCATTACCTACTCACTTCTGAGTATTTAATGTAGGTACTCTTAAGGAACATGTTCCTTGTGGTCTGTTACATATATTTTTAAGACCACATTAAAAGAATCAAAAGTGGAAAAGATGTTTCCAAGAACTTAAACACAGACAATTCTCATATGGAGTTTTGAAATTGTGCAGTATTTGCTTTAATATCCAGAGCCCATATTATAAAATACCTATAGAAAAAGCAAATGAGAAAGTCACTAACTTTAGTGGCTTCAACAAAGTGTTATATTTTGGGAAACCACGAAATAAACTTCCATGAATATAGATAGTAAGGAGAATGGGGAAAATGTGTATCTATTTATCAGATGATAGACTCCTGGCATTTTCTCATAACGCAACTGTAAAAGAAGCTGTAACATGAATGTGCATGTGGGAAAAGGAAAGCATAGCATCCGTCTCGCCTAGTTTTTTTTTTTTAATGTTCAAGCAAAAACAAGTGAAGAAAACCTAAAGGACTAATACTCAAATTGTCATAAATTTTTATTTAAAATCATGATGGAAGATAAATAATGAGAAAAATAAAGCTTCCAGGATTTCTTGCCCTCCAAGTAAAACAGAGAGGAGAGTAAACAGATATCGTTATCAGATTGCAAGAACATTTGAATATAGGCACTGAAAAGATGGAAATAATAGTGTCTTTTTTTTTTTTTACTTTGAAGCTTCCTTATTGGAATGCAGTCCTTAGGGGGATCTGCTTCATTTATAGAATTGCAAATCAAACCATTCTTTTCCATTGGTAATATATGTCACAGGAAGATTTTCCCATAGTGAAACCATTTTGTTAATAAACATTATTTTTAATGTTGAAGGTCCCTTACATGCAACTAACTGGAACCATGCTTTGCCAAGGTTTTATACAGAGCCTGGCCTTTGAATTGTACAGGCTTGACATGTCATTGCAGAGACACGTCACATTGCGTTATGTTGTCGCTTTGCATCCCTTGGCATTTCATTGACACACTGCAGGCTCTTGTTCCACTTTTTTTGTGCTTCTTTCCACGCTCCCCATGAAAGGCTCCAAGACCCAACAACTTCTGCAAGAATTGATAGCATTTTTTTTTCCCCAGTGAACAATCACTTCCTTATTAGAATGGCTAGAAAATGGGCTTTGATTCTTAGTTTATGAAAAACATTTACTTGGGATGTTCTCAGCCCATCCGAGTCACTGACAGCCCTCTTTTTCCAAATGTAGAACAAGGATTCCAAATCTCCAGAAATAAGCTGCATGAAACATGGTAAAATAAAAATAATAAAAGTTTATTTGATGTAGGATATAAAGACTAAGTTGAGAGGGAAAAAGTCTTTCATTACAAGAAATAGTGTTTTTGTGATTACAGAAGTTACTCATTTTCATAGAAGGAAGCTTTGACAGAGAAAGGTACTAAGCAAAATGAAGAAAAATCATGGGTGATCCCACTGCTGAAAAACAGGTCCTTTTCAGGTTTGTTTCTCTCTATATCAGAGTAAAACTGACATGGAGTGAATGTACATTAATGTTTTACATACAATGAAGATCTATTTTTTAAACATGGAATTATAAACCTGTCTCTATTCATTATTCTTACACAATATTGTTTTTATGTATAGTTTTTATTTTATTGTGTGATTATGGCATAATTTATTTTCTTAAGATAAACTCCTTCAAAAAGAATAGAATATACCTAGAGACTGCCACTTTCCATGTGCATACAGATTGTAATGCTTCTTTCCCTGATCCTTATGTGTACTCTTAACAGCTGTGTTTAAAAGCACCCATCTTCCCTATTCTTCACTAACATTAGCAATAATCATTTATTATAATTTTTATCATCCTGGTGTATGGAAAAACAGTTAAACACCATCTTAATTAGTATTTTTTATAGTTAGTAAGGTGAAATCTTTTATTATATGTTTTTGGTCATTTACAAGTGCTTCTGCCCTAAAAAAATTAATAAAAATCCCATGATTTTTCTTTCCAACAGACTGTTTCATTGCAAAAAAGTCAGACTGAATTATTTCTGTAGCCAGATTACTTCTAATTAAAGTATTTCACACCTAAAGCCCACTTGGGAAGGTATGAAGTCTCTACTTCAACTAATAATTCATTCCTCCGTGTCATCCAAACGTTCTTAACTATGTGAACAACGAAAATCATGCATTATTCCTTTAGGACAAGCTATCGGTAGCCTGGGGACAAAAACAAAACCAGAATTATTCAGTGGCTTCAATCATAAATTCTTTCTCTTTTTACCCTCGATTTCCATGGTCTGTCACTATTGTCCATTCTCCATCGCTTTCTGTTTCTCATTCTTTGTGAGCTTCTTTTGTTTATCTCCACTTTTATTTCAGATCTCTGGAATCTTATGAGGTAACTTCAAAGACTTGCCTTCTTGCATATGAGAGATTTTGGAATTGTTTTTTCTTAAGTTTTATTTCTTGCTCCCAGTGAGAATGACAAAGATGACTAAGGAGAGATTGCATTTAGTCTTGATACAGAGAAATACACCACTTAATGAGTAGATTGATTATTGAAAAAAATTTTTTCTGAAGTAATAAAACAAATATTTGCTGCAGCTTTTATCATGTGCTAGGCACTTTTATGTATTCTTTTATAGACAAAGTGCTATAAGATTGATGTTATTTCTCTCATTTTAGAGTTGAAAGAATTGAGGCCTAAAGACAGAAAAATGGAAGTAAAAATATATAACTAGAAGGGTTTTTTAACCTAAGAATACAATAGAACAATGCTGTGAATGTGTGTGTGTGTGACACATAATTAAAAAAAATATATCTATAAACAAGTGCACTTGAAGTCTCTTCCAGGAAAACAAAACTAAACAAAAATTTTCCTCACCTTTGAACATTCTTCTTTTCTGCTTTGACTCTTTTCTTCCTAAATCGCACTTCGTTAAAGATGTTTTACAAAAATATAAAAAATCATCCTCCTTTCAAGGCTCTTCCTTACCCATTTACCCACTCTCCCAAGAGCAGAGTCCATGGGGGAAAACTTGTTTCACATTCAAGGTATATGCCAAGAATCATGACAAAAGATATTGGATTACAAAACGGACATTGGCTGCTTTGGGAAATCATTTTAACAAATCATTCAAAAAAAATTTCCTTTACCGATTCTTAATAAAAGAAGTCTGTATATGTAAATATACAGACTACTTTAAAGTTTACCAACTACTTTTATGTATTTAGTGTCATTTAATTTTAACAATGCAAGGAGGAAGATACTATGTCCTTTCTTCAGTTGAGGGAACTAAAGCACAGAGATGAGGTGACTTGACAAAGGCCTCTTGGTGCTAGAAATTTGTAAATCTCAGGCATGAAATTAGGTATTTGGGACTGAAATCAAAGATGATCCCTTCATTTGTGCTACGTCTCACCAATACTATTCATCCACCAATACTATTCATCCATTTATTCACATGTTCAGGGAGTATTTGTTGGACACATGTATGTCAAGGCCATGGGAAACTTTGAGACTCGGAGACATGAAAAATTCAGTCATTGCTCTCCTAACTTAGAATGTAGCTCATACATGTACCCCTATGTTCATAGCAGCACTCTCAACAATAGCCAAAACATGGAAGGAAACTAAGTGTCCATCAACAGATGAATGGATCAAGAAGATGTGGTTTATCTATACCATGGAATACTACATGGCAATGAGAAAGAATGAAATCTGGCCATGTGTAGCAACATGGATGGACCTTGATGGTGTTATGCTGAGTGAAATAAGTCAGGCAGAGAAGGACAAATATCATATGTTTGCACATATAGGAGGATTAGGAGGTACTTAATGGAGGACCATGGGGGAGAAGAAGGGGGAAATAGTGGGTGGGAGGGAGAGAGGCAAATCATGAGAGACTCTTGAATGCTGAGAACAAACTGAGGACTGATGGGGGTGGAGGGGAGGGGGGAGATGGGCATGGAGGAGGGCACTTGTGGGGATGAGCACTGGGTGTTATATGGAAACCAACTTGACAATAAACTATTTGTAAAAATAAATAAATAAGAATGTAGCTCATGATTTATGTGTTTAGATCAAACTAGATTACAACACAACATGTTCTAGAAGTGCCCCAGATGTGAAAGAATAGAGGAAGGATGAAACTTGCTTATTTGAGATAAGAAAAACATCCTTCAGACTGAGTCAGATTTTAAAGGATTTAAATGATTTATCTTGGGGTACCTGGGTGGCTCAGTTGGTTAAGCTTCCGACTTTGGCTCAGGTCATGATCTCGCAGTTCGTGGGTTCAAGCCCCTTGTCGGGCTGTGTGCTGACAGCTAGCTCAGAGCCTGGAGCCTGCCTCAGATTCTGTATCTCCCCCTCTCTCTGACCCTCCCTGCTCACACTGTCTCTTGCTCTCTCTCTCAGAAATAAAACATTAAAAATTTTTTAAATGATTTATCTTGTAGCAAGACTATGGAAGAATATTCCTAGTAGAACCAATAGCATATGCAAAGAATCATCAAAAAAATTGATGGGGTATTTTAAACTGAATGAAGTTAGAACATTAGCTTAATAAAAAGGAGTGAGTAGAATGGTATAACATGAGTTTACAAGGAATGCTATAACATAAATTCTGTGAGATTACGTAGAAGTAGATTATGTAGTTAGAATGAGTAGATGAACGGTCTAAATAACATACACATGTTCCTCTATTTACAGATTATGTCCTAATAAACTGATAAACCTGATAAATCATAAGCTGGAAATACCCTGAGTGGAAAATGGATTTAATACACCTAACCTATCGAACATCATAATTCAGCCTAGCCTACTTTAAATGTTGTCAGAACACTTTCATTAACCTACAGTTGAGCAAAATCATCTAACACATAGACCCCTTTTTAAATTTTTTTTTATTTTTAAAGTATTTATTCTTTTTTTTTTTTAATGTTTTATTTATTTCTAGGAGAGAGAGAGAGAGAGAGAGACAGCATGAGCAGGGGAGGATCAGAGAGAGAGGGAGTCACAGACTGAAACAGGCTCCAGGCTCTGAGCTGGCAGTCAGCACAGAGCCCGACGCGGGGCTCGAACCAATGAACCCTGAGGTCATGACCTAAGCGAAAGTCGGACGCTTAACTGACTAAGCCACCCAGGCGCCCCAGTATTTATTTATTCTTGAGACAGAGAGAAACAGAGCATGAGCTGGGGAGAGGGGGAGAGAGAGAGAGAGAGAGAGAGAGAGAGGGAGAGAGAGAGAGAGAGGAAGACACAGAATGGGAAGCAGGCTCCAGACGCTGACTTGTTAGCAGAGAGCCCGATGTGGGGCTCGAATCCACAGACTGTGAGATCATGATCTGAGCTGAAGTCAGACTCTTAACCATTTGAGCCACCCAGGCACCTCACATAAAGCCTGTTTTATTTTATTTTATTTTTTTTGTTTTTTGGGTTTTTTTTTTTTACAAATAGTTTATTGTCAAATTAGTTTCCACATAACACTCAGTGCTCATCCCCACGAGTGTCCTCCTCCATGCCCACCCCCCCT